>NW_019416406.1:763720-930423 GCF_000390285.2 Anoplophora glabripennis | reverse complement strand
TAAATTAGTTTTGATTATTCCCCTTTAATCATTTAATGCAGGTAGTAACTACAAAATAACAGTAAATCCAGTCCGCATTTATGACGATGTATCTCTGTAGTTGTTCGTAAAATAATTTTTTACTGCGAACTGGTTTAATTTGGGCAAAAAATTCAAGAGACATTTTTTTTTAGAATGAAACAGGCTATCGGAAATAATTTTTTAAATGGTAAAAAAATAATAAGACAAAAAGTTACGTTGGAAATAAATTTTAGGGGTTGCGTTTTCCACCCCTTACAACCATGGGGTAAACCAAATAAATTACTGGCTAAGTGTCTTTTTGGTAGTAGAAAATGTCAGGTTAATTTCAATATTGTAACTTGTTTAGTGCTTGTGAAAAAAATTGTTAAACAAATTTTATGTACCCCCTTTAAGGGGCTGTATCTTAACAAGGGATGCTCCAATGAAGTTTCTTTATATGAAAGATCCTATCTTTTTTACGATGAGGAATCACCCCTTTAAATGTTTTATACTTATTTAGTTACACCCTGTATATTATGTTATTATATTTTCTAATATATTATATTGTAGGTATGTTTTATGCTGGTTGTATCTTTGCTCCCGCTAGGAACATGATTCTCATTCGATTTTTTTTCATAATCTTACTAAAAAAATGACTCTTGAAATATATACCTATAACACATAATAATATACAGGGTCGAAAAGTCCGCATGGTTCATCGGCCGTTACGTGAGAGCGATAAAGTAAGTCATAAAAATCCGTGCCATAGAGAAAGATGGCTATAATGAAGGCGTCTAATAGTCACCGCCCATTTTGCCCTTCCACAAATAAGGAGTGGATCTTATTTGTGGAAGGGCGAAATGGGCGGTGACTATTAGACGCCTTCATTATAGCCACCTTTCTCTATCGCACAGATTTCTATGACTTTCTTTATCGCTCTCACGTAACGGCCGATGAACCATGGGGACTTTCCGACCCTGTATAAGTAATTCATTATAACCGTTATTTCATTAAGTTCTTTCCAGTTAAACTGGTTAAATAATAAATATGGATTTGAGTGTTTTTTTTTTAAATAAAACTTGTATATTTGTTATAAAAGTTTTAATATGCGTTATACACATTATTCTAGAGAACAGTTTAATAAGCCCCTCTCTTTCAGTGTATGTAGGAAAAAATTAAAGATTATTCTTTAATACAAATTATTATTCTACAAAAAATTGTATAAGGTAGTGGCAAATGTATTATATAGATAAGTTTAAAATAATATATTTATTGGTAAAAATACTAATACTTTCACTGAATGATAATGAAAATAATAATTATATAATTAAATATGAAACAATCTAGTTTGCACAAGATACATATTAATTTTTTCCACAAGATTTGATTAATTATTTGATGAAAAAATATATTAGACAAGTACAAAAAATGCAGGTAATATGAACTCTGAATATTTATTAACAATTTATTTAAATTATTTAAAACAGATTTCTCCAAAATTTCTCTCAATAAAGCAGCAAAATGTGCAAACATAATTTCTGTTTTTTCGCATTGAAGCTGTTCAATGATTTTTTTTAATTTCTTTCCGAAGTAGACACTATTATACAATAAACTAATTAACGAATTACATTTCAGGTAATTCGTTTATTTGTCGGGAGGAGAGATCAAGGCTAATACTGATGTTATATAATAAATAAACCACATATTTGCGCTTGATAAGGTTATTTAATTTTATAACATTTAACAATTAGATTGTCAAGAGTCTTTGTTCATGAAAATAGAAAAAGGGTGTATCGAACATGTCACTTGCAAGATAGAAGATGTTGTCCTTGTATGGGAAAAAAACCGTGTGCATTTTGCAACAGCGGTCGCCTTGAGTGGGAACCGTGGTACTACAGTATCGTAGTCGTAGATTAGAGAACGAGAAAATTCTGCAAATGCAGATTTAGAAAACTACCATAGGGACGGATTTATTCTAGAGCTGACACTTACGTTTCGTCCATACAAGGTGTTATTAACATCATGTCATAATTTTGAGGCTGTACCTTGGACGTACCTTGAAAAGAAATAATTATAGTGACTATTATAACCTCTATTAAATTTTTCTGTACATGTGACAGTGAAACAGTTTTTTTGTGGTTATAAAGTTTCCTAGATCCAATTTATAACTATTGTATAGCGTGATGTTATTGATATGACCATGCCTTTACACTAATTATAAGAAAATACAATATACAATATGGCTAATAACCTTTAACGAAAGTCGTATTATAATAATTTAAATTTTTGGTTTATACAGGGAGGCTCTAAATTGTCTCCTGATATTTTCAAGAAAGAGTTTAATACTTTAAGATTTTCTAAATATCTTATTATTTTTTATTCATATTTAAAACTTCCACTTATGGCATCTGGATACCAATCCACTTAGTATTATTATTCAAATCCCACATGTTGCATAAGGTGTACTTTTAGAACTTCTATAAAATATATTCATTAGTTGAGTTTATTAATACAAATTTATAATTATTTATACAAGATTTCAATTTTCCGAAATTATTGGAAATATGTGATAATTTAAAATATATACGAGATTTGTTCAGGAAATAACCGACCTTTATGTTTATAAACTTTATTAGTAGTTTTATACATTACTGCTCCTTGTCTCCTTCAATCGTCACTAGCACTTAACCAATTTGCACTCAAATAACAATATCAGAGTATTTCATTCGAAACATGAGCTATTATTAAATTTTTATAGTTTTATATAAATACATTATTATTACCAAAAATCGAAACTCATAAAATGCTTATTTAAAAAATATATATTAATTTTTTAATAATTGTACTCGTCAAAAATAAAGAAAATAATTATAAAATTTAATTTTTTCTTATAGTAGGTACAAAAATATCCTATATCAACGATTTTTAAAACTTCAACGTAATCAAAATTTTGGTGGAATTTTATTGTAATTTGAATATCTTCAAATAAAGTAGAATATTTTCTAATTATGCAACCTTGTAAGTTTATTGTAAAATAAAAAACAATAGCACCCTAAAATTGTTGCTTTTTGGAATTAAATAGAAAAATTATACCTATAGTACCTATCAATTCAATTAATTTTTACCTTAAGTTGGCAAAAAATACTTCAAGATAAATGTTTCACAATCAGAGCAAGATTTTTGGAAAATTTAGTACTCTGAATCACGTTCCTACTGAGAGTAAGTGGCTTGCCATTGGAAAAAGATAAGAAAAGGTTATTGTCTCTTATATAGGGTAAAAAATTTAAAAGATCATAGAAGCTGTTACAAATTTGCTTCTCACTACAGGGATCTCGAAAACGTTAAGAGATACAAACTAGCTTAAATGGGGGCAAAGGCTTAAATGAAACAAATACGGATTTCCAAATTTTCGGTTTTGTTTTTCAAATATTTCGAAAACTAATCATGTTAGCCTTGATTTTTTAGAGGCATAATGTTGGTCCCCTGATTACGCAACTTTGCCAGCTCTTATCGTTTCCGAGATCCCTGTAGTGAGAAGCGAATTTGTAACAGCCTGTATATTCTTATACAAGATGCTCCTAGATTACTTCCCGATATTTTTCTCTTTTTTTTTGTATAAACTTTTCACTAAAATTGATAATAATGGAGGTACGCCCCTTTAAAGGGAGATGGTAGATCATGTATCGCGATATCTTAAACATTTTAACTTATACTTCTCAAATTAAATTACACATTACATATTATTTAAATTCCATGTTTTACGTAAGGGGTATTTTGTAGGATCTCTGGCGCTGTTTCATCCCCAACTTTTTATTTTTAACACTTTTTGTTATATTTAAAAAATATTCATCTCCAGATAACTGGAAGAAAAATATTTTTCATTCAGATTTTCATAAAATTCACGATTCACACAATTTGTTTTTGATAAAGGAAATAAACGCAGTTAAAATTTTATCTAAACATTCTCGTTCAAATTTATTATTTTTTTAGAAACACTATTCAAGTACTATTTTATGGAAATTATTCGAAATGTGTGCATTTTTTATAAAAACGCAATTATTGTTGAGAAATTTGTTACTACGTTAAAATTACGCTGGATCTAAACTTGAATTTCTCGAGAATGGCTCGATTTCTTCAATTAAGCAATATTATTTTCGTTTTTTTCTCTAATAGTATAGATGTCAAAAAATGTTATATTTACCATGTCCTTTCTAAAGGAGTATATGTCTCATAGTATGCACTTTAAAAAGAAGTTTATATAAAAAGTGCCGTATTTTTTGATATACCATATATTCTGAAAATACAGGGTGTCCCGAAATTAATGCAACATAATTTAGTCATAGATTCTTAAGACAAATTTAGAAGACCCGTATTTTTTCTTTTTGCCAAACACAGCTCCCTGAAATCTGCCCCTAAAAATAATGTTTTTCATATCTCAGAACCCTGTTGTACGAGAATCACTAAAGGAACACAGTCATTTTATGAGATGGGGAATCTGATAGTGCTAGGCCTTTTAGCGAGGAACCCCCTTAACACACTTTTTCGTGGGCTCCCTTGTCTTTGTAACCAAAAAAATTTGGTCGCAAAATTGAATTTCTTGAAAATTATTAGTTAGCTAGAAAACCATTGAATTTAGAAACTTGTTTATCCCTTCATATTTTTTTCGTAAAACGCAATGTTTGCAATGCATCTTGACATTTTTCTCAAAAACATTGCGATTTACGAAAAAAGTATCATGGGACAAAAAAGTTTCTAAATTTAATGGTTTTCTGGCGGACTAATAATTTTTAAGAAATTTAAATATGCGACCAAATTTTTTTGGCTCCAAAGACAAGGGGGCTCACGAAAAATTGTCCTAAAGGGTTCCCCGCCAAAAACGTAGCACCATCAGATTCCACATGTCATAAAACCCATGTGTATAAAATTTAGTGATTCTCGTACAACAGGGTTCTGAGATATAAAAAAAAGATTATTCTTAGAGGCGGATTTCAGGGGGCTGTAACTCCGAAAGAGGGGGCCATTTGCCAAAAATAAAAAATGCGGGTTCCCTAATTTTGTCTTAAGAATTTATGACCAAATTTAGTTGCATTAATTTCGGGACACCCTGTATAAGGGGACTTAGAACCACCTTGAAAATTTTCTATAACTTTTCCGAGATTCGTAGGATTTATTATTATCAAAAAACTATGGGATTTTCAATGACAGTATTTCTAGTATCTCCGCCGCTAGCGGACATATTTGTATGCCAGTTCATGGAATATTTGCCTTTAAGTAGTTATGCCACTAGCCCAAGTTTTGTCAATCTGCATCTCGGAAACCACTAGCATTCATTCGATCTCTAGTTTATAAAGACCCAAATGACCCAAATTACGGGTACTTAAAAAACACATCCTGTACGTACACATATTGAAAGTTTGTTAAGGTGGCCATATCCCTGGCCGAGAAATGGTGAAATTTCTGGCATTTTTAGGTACTGAAATCTTAAAAAGTAAAACGTGTGGAACAAAAGTAAGCACAAAACTAAAATCCTTGATGTTTTGTTTATTCATTGTTACCATTTAAATTTACCCAAATAAAATAATAACTAAAAAAAGCGTTTGTAAAACATGCCTTTGCTGTTATTCTAACCCCACATTTTAAGAATTATTTTCACGTACTTATAAATAAATGTAAACAATTTTATATGTAGGACTAAGGAAGTAAATGTTATAAGAATATTTACATGTGGAATTATATATAAAAAAGTTAGTATTTTCGTAGATTTCAGTACCTAAAACCTTGATGGTTTGATCGTTTTTTGCACCTGTTTATTCGTTTTACTGCGGCGTCTTTGAAAATACTCAGGTGGCATGACATAACATTCCTATTATTTGATAAGCTTTAGATTATTCAGTTATTAAATGTTTGAAATTATTTGTCTTTGCGGAAAACACTATTTAAAGATTATGGGGCCGTTAATTCATATCCATAAGATGTTTATAAAATAACACATAAGAAACCACGCATAAGAGTATGTATTTAATAAATTTTTATTTTTGCAGATAATGTGTGGACCGAAGATGGCAACCGTAGGCCTGCCCTTGGGAAGGTGGGAGCGCGGTGCCGACCATGACATACTCGCGGGAGCCGACTTTCTGTCGATCCTCATCGAGTCATCCCTTCGGAGAGCTTACAGCGAAACCACTACTACATCGACATCCCTCCTAGATTTAGAAGACGATAGGATCCGAGATACCTCCATCAGTTACGTCCGTACACCTAGAGAAACGTCGCCATTTGCTCAAACCAGCACGGAGTTCTACGACACAACAGTAGTTAGTGATAGTGACACTAGTAGTAGCGTAAAAGACGTTGTAGTAGTAGCAGTTCGCGTTTCGTCCTCAGTCGGTAGAACAGTAAACAAAGACTTAAGTAAACCTAATCGAGAAATAATAAAATATACAAGTACTTTAAGTGAAACCCTTACGGAACCACCAACGACTGAACAGTTTGATCAAAATTTCGTTGCGTCAGAAGACCACCCTAGCATAGTCGCGAAAGCAAGTAAAAGTGAATTAAGTGTAGAAGAAAGCGAGCCGATTACGAGAGATAGTCACTTAGATTTCAGTCAAGGTTATCCGGCCAGGGTACGTCAGTTACCCGGACCAGCCTTCAACGCTGGTTCAAGTTTTTCAAACCCAGATGGAAACCAAAAACCTATTCATTCAACGCTAATCTTCCATGATAGTCCACAAGATTCCGGACGTAGTAGATCGGTCTCTTATAGCACCGTGATACAGCATCCTCGCCTTGAAACGGAAATGGAACAGAATCCCCAACAGCATGAAAGACACGAAAGAAACTACAATGGTGCCCAAAGCATCTTCGTTAACAACTATGACCTAAACAGCGACGAGAAAAGAAAATTAAACGACACTAAATTGCTTACTCTATCTGCATCAGGACAAAATGAAATGATAACTAGCACACCCTTCAGTAGCACTGCTAAGAATTGGGAAAAAAATGAAGAAAGTTACAGAGAACCAGCTACCACTGAGCGAAATTGGGAAATGCAGGAGAAGCCTTATTCTCCTCCCCCAGTAACTCCCCGCCAAATGCCAAAAGTCTACGGACAACCAGAGCAAAATTATGAGGTGGATGAATCTGTAAGTGTAGTTACCAATGGCAGAGCGCATGGCGTACAGCCCAGTTTACCACCAGATAAAATCGAGCAGAGAAATAACTCTAGCAAAAAAGACGACAATCAAAAAGTCGGCTACGTCGTGGAAGGTAGAAATTACCGGAAATACAGAGTGGAAGAACGCACTGCAGACGGATTTATTGTTGGAGAATATGGCGTTGTAAGTCATGACGATGGTTCTCTGCGAGGCGTTCGATACACTGCCGATGGAACAATTAATCCGCGATTAATCTATGATGCCTTGATGAAGTTTTTGTCTTTGTGATTTAAAATGGTGCTCACGCCATCGTACTGATTCGATTCTAGTTCCTTTGTTAATAATTAGGTTTTCTGTAACCACGGGGAAATTTTAGTTGTTTTAGTGCAATTCATGTTTGCCATGTTTACATTTGATGCAAATTTTCTCTGTGTTTCCAAAAAACCGCCCGTTAAGAGCTCAGTCTTATTTAATACGTTAGTTAAACTAGGCTAGAGTGAAGTGAACATATAAAGTCTAGATATTTAAATTAATCGTGCTAATTATTATTAATAAGAATTAAGAGACCATTAGCTTGATATTGACAATTGCTCATGTAAAAGCCATTATACATTTTTAAGTATATTGTGTAAGATACTTGCCTCCAAAAAATAACGGTTTTAAATATAATTAAGGCAAGTTATATTTCATTTGTGGCAATATAATTTACACTTGAACTTGTACAGTGGCATTTAGTATACAGACAGTTAATACTTTCGATTTTGTATCTAATTCTTATGTAATTATTAAAGTAATAAAATTTTATCGAAATCTAAATGTGCATTTACTTGTTTCTTATTTGAAATTAGTTGTATACCAAGATACCTGAAAATAAAAAAATGAAAAGTGATTAAAATAAAACATTCTAATCCTTAAAACTTTCTGCAGTATTTGGTAGCGAACCTTATTTTTCTTTTACTTTTGTAGAAAGCAGTAGATTAAATAATTTCTAAATTTTAAATCTCAAAAATGCTAAAATTGTTATTTATTCATATAATAAATAGGTCCCTTTTTGCTAGCGTCTGGTGAGTAAGAATTATTGTTTTTTAGCATTTTCAGAATGTGCTTTGTAAAATAAAATACTAGTATTGATTTTAAGTGGCATAGAAAACTGAACGTCCAGTAATCTTAATTCAATAATAATCTTTAGTATACATTCAAAACGGTATTAGTAAGACTAGAATTAATGAGACAGAAAATTTGTATACTATTCTAGCTAGGAATTTTCAAATTCAGTGTTTCAGCAAGATAGCGCCTAACCACATGTAATAAAAGTGTGCTATGACTACACAATGATCTCCAGATTTTTCCTATGTTGAAATATGTGGAATAGGAGTTTGAGTTTGTCTGCCGTACCGGGACTTTTGGAAGTCGACCCACATTTGATCTTGATGGTCATTGTCAGTCATGGTCAAAACCATATTTGGACGTAAAATTGCCTGCTCTTTCCAAATCTGCAATAAAAAATAGGGGTTTCCATTAAAAAAACTTAACTTGACCTTTAAATGACCTTGAAGCTCAACGTCAAGGTTAAATCCAAGGTCACCATCAGATAGCGTGAGAAAAATCATTACACTTTTGTCTGAAACATTTTTTTCCAAAATACTTTCTTCGAAAATTTTTCTGCCGTATCGGGACTTTTGGATAACCCTGTATATAAACGTGCTCTAACTGCTGACTCTTTTTCACTGTTAAATAATCCCTTATTTAATTTTAAAAAGACAGATTTTTCACAGTTATAATAAACCTAATAAAATTTATTGGACATATGATAAAACAAATCTCGCTTTTATGTTCCCTTAAAAATACCTACAATACCTACAAAAGAATCAGGATAAAGCCTGGAGCTGTTATTGAAAATCAAAACAACAAAGTGACTATATTCATTTTAAAAATGTCCCGTCTCAGGTTAAATCTGCCACCAATATTGCTTACACAAACTATATCTGAGAGAAACGTGATTTTAAAAAATTTTGGAACTGTAAATTCGAGAAAACCTTTGGATATCACGATAAAAATGCGATGGTTCAGTTCCAAATTGATAATCCACAAGGTGAGCAAATGCATTGGAAACACTACTTTTCAAACTCTTCTATTAGTCCAATCAGTTGGCGCTCAAAAAGGGGGTTGCCTGTGAAATTTTAGGGGAGCTTTGAAAATTGATTTATTTATAAATTTTGACGTGCTCTTTCCGAATTTTTACTTTGCCACCTCTTTTTTTTTCCGGAAGTAGCCGCCATATTGCAAAAATGGCGCTCCAAACCAGTTTTTCAACGATATTTCCTTTCCGACTCACTTTACGGTAAAAATAGTTATGTAATAAATTAAACCAGAGAACATTTCCTATAATTTATATATTAATCTTTTTTTCTCTTAAATGAATGGTTTCCGCGTACGATCGCCGCAAATTCTACTCCAACACGCCAACAAACTCATTTCCTCACCACCATGAGGTAGAGTTCCTGGCGCGTTTTTTTAGTGATATTCCCAGTAGGCCTAATCCACTGTTGACTAAATTTAGTGCATTCTCCTTCGGTTCGCTATCCCTAATGGACCAGGTTTTGCGAGTTCTTCAGCTCCAGCAAACTTGCTAAAACTAATTTCTTGCAAATGTAAAAACGGATATCGGGGAGCCTGTGGATGCAGAAAGGCTGGACTAAAGTGCTTCGTTATCTGCTCGAATTGCAATGGTAGGTACCTGCGATAATGTTGATCTGCAAAACAGTAATGCAGAGGAAGATACGGAGACAGTTCTTCAACAAATCGATGAAATCGAGGAAGAAGGTGATGAAATTGATGAAGAGAACCCTATCGCGGATAACTTAGAAGAACTTCCTGTCCGTGAGGTTTTGCTCAATTCTGAAGACGAATAACTCGCAAAATCTGGCCCATCAGGGATAGCGAAGCGAAGCAGAATGCACTAAATTTAGTCAACAGTGCATCACATGTGGATTAGGCCTACTGGGGGTATCACTAAAAAAAACGCGTCAGGAACTCTACCTCATGGTGGTGTGGAAATGAGTTTGTTGGCCAATACGCGTGTTGGAGTAGACTTTACGGCGCACGTACGCCGAAACTATTCATTTCACAGAAAAAAGGTTACTACATAAATTATAGGAAATGATCTCCAGTTAGATTTATTACATAACTATTTTCACCGTAAAGTAAGTCGGAAAGGAAATATAGTCGAAAAACTGTTTTTGAGCGCAATTTTTCCAATATGGGAAATATCCGAATATCCGAAAAAAAAGGGGTGGCAAAGTAAAAAATTCGGAAAGAGCACGTCAATATCTATAAATATACCAATTTTCAAAACTCCCCTAAAACTTCACAGGCAAAACTTCCAACTGATTGGACTATATTGAATCTATTAATTTCGATCCTGAAGCACAATATCATGTCTCTGAGATTATAGATATAGAATATTATAAAATGTATAAAGTGACTGAAAGAAAATATGGCTAAAAAAAAAAAACACGAGTAGCTCTGCATATACAGGGTGTCTCATAATTAGCTGCCAACCCTGAACAGGCCGATTCTATAATCAAAACTAAGTAAAAAAGTTCATATGAACATGGGTCCGGAAATGCTTCCTAAGGGCACAGGGACCCATTGAAGAGGGAGGAATGGAAATCATTTTTTTGCAATATCTCTCAATCGCGTTGTGATAAATGAATGAAATTTGGTATACACAGCTAAATTTTGATGAGCAATTTGATGGACTAATCCATTTATTTCCACAAGGTCCATTGGGGTGGGTACGGGGGGGCCCTTGGTACTTTGCGTGTGTAACTTTTTCATCTTTGACTTTTTAACAAATTGGACAGCAAATTCCGTTTTCCCGAACTGTTTTACGTTAAAAAGGTACTCTTGTTTCAAATCGTTATCTTTAACGGTTTCTGAGAAAATCGCTCTTGAATTAATCCCACTTTGGTCAATTTCATAGTAATTTAAAAAAAAAAATTTTTTTGTTTAAATTTAATCTAATTTTAATAAAAAAATAATAATAAAAAATTAAATTAAATAAAAATTAATCCTTTAAATGGAAAAGAGAGGAAAGGAAAATTATTATTATTATTTTTTGTTTAAATTACTATGAAATTGACCAAAGTGGGATTAATTCAAGAGCGATTTTCTCAGAAACCGTTAAAGATAACGATTTGAAACAAGAGTACCTTTTTAACGTAAAACAGTTCGGGAAAACGGAATTTGCTGTCCAATTTGTTAAAAAGTCAAAGATGAAAAAGTTACACACGCAAAGTACCAAGGGCCCCCCCGTACCCACCCCAATGGACCTTGTGGAAATAAATGGATTAGTCCATCAAATTGCTCATCAAAATTTAGCTGTGTATACCAAATTTCATTCATTTATCACAACGCGATTGAGAGATATTGCAAAAAAATGATTTCCATTCCTCCCTCTTCAATGGGTCCCTGTGCCCTTAGGAAGCATGTTTACATGAACTTTTTTACTTAGTTTTGATCATAGAATCGGCCTGTTCAGGGTTGGCAGCTAATTATGAGACACCCTGTATATCAAGGACCTACAAAAAATTCTGTTAAATGACATTCAATTTAATTCCGTTGCCTTTGGGGATGACCGTAAAATGTCAATTATACGTTTAATTTGGCGATCAGTATACTTCTTTATTTAAAAATGATGACGGGACAGATATATTGAAATTATTAAATTTAGGGGTAAAAATTTAGATCTTAATATCTACGTCAAGTGCCGCTCATATGACGCTCCCCAGAAATTGCTTTAAAATACTAATCGCATTGTTGATTATCAGACAAAAGTAATCCCTCTTTGTTAATATTGAGGTTATGACAGAAAATTTTAAATGAAGTTGTGACCCCCTCTATCTCTCTTAACATTTCAATTAAGATAATTTTGCCTAAATCATAATTTTTGGTATCGTAAAGTCACGATTCCTGTGTGTTCTATTGATTTTGGGATACCCTGTATGTATACGTACTTATTATAGATAGGTACATACAACAAATCATTAAAAAACTAATTTCACGCCGCAGTATACGTCTCTAAACATTCTAAGACAGACCTACCACAAATCCAATTTAGTGCATCACAAACAACTATATTTAGATGTAACGGTACTGCTCGATGCCTTTCAAATTGTAAAGTGCATATCGGTAAATTAATATATTTACAAAACACGACAAGAAACTTCCTGTATACCTACCCAATAGATAAATGCAGCAACGTCATTATCAAATTGTTGTACCTCATGTGTTAAATTTCAAGGCTGATGTGATATGAACCGGTTAAATTAAGCTTCCCCCTTTGTATCTGTTGTTTGACATTATATCCTGTTAAATTGGTTTTTTATAACTAGACAGGAATGTTTCCACCTTTACCTTAACATTGCCAATGAACAATATATTTGAATTGTGTTTACAGTAGTGTAACAGGTGTAAGAAACTGTAAGTAAAGGTGCATTATCGCATGCACTGTTTATTTACACACAAGGTGTTCTAAAACAATGTGTAGACGTCCATTGTTACGGTTATTTTATGAAAAACTTTATGAACATGTGGTTTAAAATTATCATAAAGTTGAACTATGAAGATGGTTTAATATATCCGAAACGCTTGAAGATACGTGAAGTATTGTACAAAGCTTTTTATTTCCTTCAATGAAAATTAAAGTTAATGACCAGAAATCATCACGGGCGGGTTAAAATGGGGGGGCCTAAGGAATAAATAATGTCATATTTTTTACACGGTTATTTTTTTTTCAAAAATTGAGAATTGAACAAAATGCGAAATTTTAAAGTTTTTTATACAAAAATGGATTTTAGTGGCACTGGGATGCACCAATTTTGAGTATTTTGTTTCATTAATGCAGTTTTGTGTTTATTTACATAACCTTGAGTTTAGTGATTAACTTAAAAAGTTTCGTACAACTTTATAATGTATGAATTTTGTATATGACATTTCAGGCTGGACAAATTTTGATAAGCAAATTTTGTTTAGGTGAAGCAGATTTTTCTAGAAATTCTATATAAAATTTTTCACAATAATAGTTTATGTTAAACAGAATCTTCATGCCAATCTAGAAACACATTTTTAACATCAATTGTCACTGAATGTTTGGACGGGAATAATAGGATATTGTTTCATAGCACCTCCTTCCTCTCCGGTAAACTAGATGGACGTTTTCATCTCAAATTTTTAGAAACTGAGCTGCCTGTTTTGCTTCACAATGTTCAATTTTGAACAGCTTGCAGATTGAAAACTATTTACTCTATATGTCTATACATATAAACCTATAAAAGATAAACATACGAGCCCAACTAGATTATTTAAGTTTTTCTTGAGTGTCCATTATGTTGAGAAGAAGCGAATGAAATACAAAACTTATATACAATCAACAAAAAGACGACGAAAAAAAAATAAATATTCAAGTATATAGTATGATTAAAAAACCACTTATGCGATGTCTTGATGACACAACTAATATCTGAATTTGGATGATCATGGGTGAGTTGCTATGATAAATTGTTTATTTATGTTGTACACTGTTTATCGAATTGTATGGGACTTGGTGAGACTAATAAATTCGTTGATATGTAATTTCAAATCATCTATGAAAATGGATGTCATCAGAAATATCTGAAAAATTCTCATGAAGGATTTAGACAGAGTAAAGTTTAAGGGCCAAATTCAGAGACTTCTCTAAATCTATACTAACCTTTCACTCATATCAAACTTATGCTCCACTCAACTTAGGGTCCCCTCATCTCATTGTCAATTCTGATATTCAGGAATGAGTAAAAATGAGTGACTAACTTAAGTGTGCATCAAACCATAAATTAGTAGATAAGGGAACAGTTGGCTACTCAAATATTACAAAAAATACAATGTCATTGTTAAATAATAATAATCGTATGATAAGTTTAGTTACTCTTGGAAAACAAAAAGTCTGACGGATTATTATTATGATGTTTGTTTTTCTGTTGTAGTTACACAAAAAGTTGTCAATAAAGTATAAACGTTTAATGAAATCATTTTACTTTAAGAAGTTTTTCCTTTAATATAAATTCAAAAGTCATCAGTGGAAACCTAATATTACAGCATTTCTTTATTTTGAATTTGAATAACTCATGTTGAAAATATATACACAATAAATTACATTTAAATAATAAATAATCAAGATTAAAGTAAGGTGTACTTAATTATCCAGGCAAAAACAAGTTCATTTTCCCTACCGTGTAAAATGAGTGGCAAGAAATCGTTTACAACTGGAGAGGAAGTTATGTATGTAACAGTACCAAATTGTAAAAAATAATTCTATTTTATATATTGCTCACGTACATAAATAAATCCTTTATTGTATACCTGGACTTAATTATTTGCAAAATATGCTGCCAGAATATTATGAAACCACGAAAGTAATAAATTAGGAACATAATATCAGCACACGTTAAACACCACTAATACATATGTCGCCAACCTAGCACTCATTTGTGAGGGCGGTTTGAGTACGATATAAGTGATTCATTGAAGTAGAATTGTTTATGAATATGGTTAGGGTGAGTTGAGTATGAAATAAGTGTGAACGGAACTTTATTGAGATTTATGAATTTGGGCCTAAGGATGCATACGAAAAGATATTATCTGACTTTGATATCTGAAGAAAAAAGGTAAGAGCAATTGCTGAACATATCCTGCTTACATATTGATTTAATGCTAAAACGTCATGTTGAAAGTTAGCAGAAATTCCAAAATTCTGGAAACTATTTGCATTTTTTTAAAACTCAATCTCGCATTTATAAACCAAAAAAGGTAATGTTTTCGATCAAGAATACATCTAGCAGGTTTTTCAGGACGTTCCCGATAGAAAATATTTAATGAGGAAATTAATAGTTACCCTTTTTTATAACTGGATAAGTACCTACTAATTTTAAATACATTTTGGTAGTTTGGACTAATACTTGACATAGCCTGTTGATATTAACATATCTGAAAACTGATGTACTCTATTTCTCTACATACGTACTATGAAGACCTATGTTTCAAGTAGTTTTGCCTTAGTCTGTAACGCCGAGATACCTATAGGAACAGGTCAGGACAGTTTCTTTCTGGAAAGTAAGAACTAAAGGCTTCGAAAATGCCTACTTAAAACTATCCCCTCAATTACCATTCAATAGTAGGGTCTAAGCCGCTATGCTTATTTCATTATTGTTACTGCATATTACATCAAAACAGCTTTTGAGAGCAAACTGTATAGCAATTAAAACATTCAAGCTCGGTACCAGTCTATCAAGTATTCTTAAGATAATAGAATATAAAATACATCTTATATGCATGAATCGTTTTCACTTACATGTGTCCATGACCAGTCCTTTTTGAACCTTAATATTTCAATGCAGTTATTTTACATCAATATTATCTCATTTTCTCAATATCTGAATTTAACGAAAACTGTTCCTATAAACATGTGTTCGGAAATATTTCCTTTCTAGGGCATAGAATGATCGATATGAATTAAAAGATCTATATTTCAAGTTACAAAAAAACAGTTGGGGGTCATGTAAATAATATATAATTTCATTCATATTTAACCTGATAACTTGAGTTATTATCTTTATTTCAGAAATAGCTTGATCTCATGACGCCTATTATCAATAATTATAATTATATAATATATAATTACATGGTGTGATACTTTGCTATGTACCTCAAATGTGGTGCATTCTGCTAATATGCAGGAAGAATAGATTTCTAAAAAACTTTAGTGGGTCCTATTTAGACAGCCTTTGAAGAGGAATTCTGTTCTTGAAACCATATCGATGTATGTAATAGTTACTACCTACATCCGTTTGTAGCGAATCAAGAAAGCTGCGCACCAAATTCGAATGAAATCACTGCAACTGTTTTATAGAATTTAAAAAATAAATGATTTATTTTTTAATTTTAACGTCTCATATTACTAAACGACGTTTTTTAGACTGTGTTTATAAGACTGTTCTTGTTAAATTGTGTCACTGAATTCGCCATTGAAGTTTGGCCAAACATTTTAAATACACCCATATATTATTGTAACTATTATTTTTATCCTATTTATATTTAACAATTACATATTATTTAAAATGTCATAATATACGGAACGTAGAACATAACCAGATAAATAATAATGACTTTGAACTGATATTAATATCAACTTATTAAATAAAATTAAATTACATACCAGAAATATAATACCAATACAATTAAATAAATAACAGCTATCAAAATATCAGCAACTTTTCAAAGGCTTAAATATCACAGCGACGACTAAGCGACCTTCAGCAATTGAGGCAACAATGGTTTAGTAGTTTTTTTGTTCATAATTCCTTTATTAAAAGCTGCCTCTTTTTGTTTTTATTATATCAATTTGGCTACGGACAATAAAATGTAATTATGGTAGCTAGCCGTCTGCAATGTCTCCGCTAAACAGCGCCAATTGGTACCAAGAAAAAAAAAACAAAAGAAAATAAATTCTTAAATATTACACGAGAGTGGAATCTCAAGAGAAAATAAATAAAAACATTTCATTTTAGCAATGGCATACACTCGTATCAAGCGAAATGTCACGTTTTTGTAGCTTTATTAAAAATTTGTTCCATTATTTGTAGAGTAATAAAATTCCAGACATGATTAAATGCTGGATAACCTTGCGATGATGGCAAAAAATTAGTATAATTTAAACTGAACTCGTTTAATCGCATATGGGTATGTGTTTGGAGATTGTGACAATAAAATTCATGTAATGTAAAATGTATTTGTTACCTAGAAAAGGTGTAAAGCGATAAGTTTCATGCGTTTATGTCCGGACATCAAGATGTTAGATATTTTTTATGTTAAGCTGTCACTGGTGCTTTTAATCTATTTTAACTGAGTCATTTCAAGCAGCAAAATCTGTGAACTGAATCTTAAGATAATTTAAATTTATTCTAAAGTAAAATAGGTGCCATAATTTTTGTTTTAAAATGTTTACGTTTATATAAAAAAAGTTTATTTGCAACAATACAGAGTGTTTACAAATTTGCACACTAGTAATTTTTCTTGTAATTTAAACAATAAAAAAACATATTTCCGACATGAAAAAACGAACTGATATTAATTTAAAGCAAAACTAACGATTTTTCTATTACTACAAAAAAAAACAGGTAAGTAAATAAACCGCGCGCTATCTACGACCACAACTCTTTTCTTCTAATTGTGTAGGAGACAATTCTAAGGGTTTTCCAATCCATTTTGATTATTTTTGGAGCAACGTTTGCATTCTCAACACTTTTGAGAGACAATATGTATTTTCAATACAATCTTCTTAACATCCTCTCCTAATTTGAAAATCAACAAAAAATATATTCTAATAATCATTAATATGATATTCGTCCCCTACACATGCCCTATTATATTTAAATCAAGTGAATTAGAAGGCCAATGCAGTTAATGAATACGTTCTTCTTCTAACACATTTTAGACTGCAATAGTTCCTGGATTGACATCCTTTTTCCAACTTCCAGAGGCATTCATGTATTAGTTAGTACTACTCCTCACAATTACATCTTGTAATTTTGCGAGAATCGCGTGCTAAATTTAGACTCAATAGTCATCCCTATTCGCTATAAATCTTGCATCATAAGGCCATTACGTCGGAATCGGATGCGATTCTTCTTCTATAGTGGATCCTACCTGAAATTAACCTAGAGATATTACTTTGAATAAAACTAAGTTTTTGGTCGTATACTACTGAGACTATCCCAATTTTTTGATTTCTATATATCTTGTTTTGTTTTTCGAATAAAGCTTTATTTCCACAGTAGGTAGCGTACTCAATTGTGTTCCGTTGTTCAATGTAAGCTTTTATTTCCGCTCTTAAAGTTAGGTTAGGTTAGGTTCATTTAGTCAAAAACTGCTCATACTGTATGACATGGTAGGAACATAATGCGAGCACGGTACCCTAAGTGGCCCATCAACCTTAAGTGGTCAACATATTGTCACAGATCAAAGAATCAAACGTTTCTGGATTTCTATGACTGTTCTGTTGTATTAGTTACTCATTCTTACTATAGAATTTTGGTATTTAAACTAAATTATTTTCAATATTCCACTGGAGTAAACAGAGCCTCAGCGTAGTTTAAAAGTACAAAGAGACCCATTTCGGAAGGTGACATCTTCAAAGAAATATATTAAAGAAATAATAAATAAAATTACAGCCTATATCAACTTATTCGTGGTATTTGCGCTACGCACTTCATTAGCCGATTGGGTGCTAGACATCTGACATTAATCCAAAACAACAAAGTCTCATCAAAATTAAACCGCGAATAATACGCACGGAATAAAAACTATTATACGAAGTGAATTCCAATTCTCTATTCGTGGATGATCGTCCTTTAGTGGGATTGCCGTTCGATTCGTTTCGAACATTAGCTTCGCAGCACGTGCTTATCACGCGTATATCATGCTTGATCATTGTTTACTTCAATGGAATATATAAAGTGCCCACAATACAGGTGGAAGCTTTAAGTGGGGTTCACCAGGGATTCCAAAATTATTGTGGCAGCATATTTATGATAATTTCTTTTGTAGATTATTTCTATTAAAATTTCTCAACGTGTCGTCATTTCATGAGGAAGCTTTGAGCAAAAATCATTATACTAGTTATGCCCGTGAATATATACCATTTTAAATATACCTATACTATACTATATTGAATGAAATAT
Source organism: Anoplophora glabripennis (assembly GCF_000390285.2). Taxonomy (NCBI): domain Eukaryota; kingdom Metazoa; phylum Arthropoda; class Insecta; order Coleoptera; family Cerambycidae; genus Anoplophora; species Anoplophora glabripennis. Next base: position 911,489 of record NW_019416406.1, on the reverse strand, counting down.
TATGTATATTGTTGTAACATGTCGATTTAGACTTCTTTCCGTTTAAGAGGACATATTGCTTTCTTCAGAATAAGAAACTTTTAAACTGGAGAAATAAGCATTGCTGATTTTTATGTGGGTGAGATATAACAAAAGTACATACCATATCTTATCGGTTGTTTCATCTATGGTATATTGATGAGAACTAATAAGCTCAAAACCAGTGGTGATTCTGTTGACGAATGATCTTAAATATTTACTAGATATTACCGTATGTAATGCAATGCTGGACGGGGCATGTATCCAGCAGAGTAGTTGTTTCTTACAATATCATTAGTTAGAAGGTTTATTTCGAATAGTGCGACATTAGTTATGGGGTACTCTCTGCCGGCAGGTTTTGTACCAGTATGCACTGGATAGCAACGATATTTAAGATATGGCGTATTATGTGTCACCCACACTCAAAACATGTTGCTAGGTAGGCATCCAAATTATTCGTTGGCCGTCTAATCTATGACATTCATAGATAATAGTAATTTCGAAAGAGGTTTATGTCTAGCGATTTGCTAAGGAATGATTTATTATTTATTTCCCACAATATCATTAAATAACAAGTGAATTTTTATGTGTTATTTCCAAATTCCAAGCAGATTAAGCCTTCGTCTAGGTGAAAATAGTTTTTGTCTTTCTGGATTTATCTGGCTTTTTCTGTAGAGTCTTAGTTTACTGTCTATTCTCTTTTATTAATTCTTATATTATGTCCACATTTGGTAAAGATAATTAGGAATTCAGGAGTAACGAAAAATCGATGGTATAGGAAATATTCTGCTAAAAGAGGTCTCCTACCAGTGATATTATGAAAGTAAATATGAGAATTAACGCCCATAGTGCTGTTACATATATTTTAAATACTAATCTAAAAATACAATTATAGAGCAGAGTAAATTCGAACACAGCATCATTTTCTATTATTATGAGAAGTTGTTTCTCTAAGGTCTTGTGACACCTAATTCACAGATCACGTTTGCCATATTTTTCTTTTATTACTTCATGGAAAACATAACATTCACGTCGTTTTGTAAAACGTACACATAAATGTTAATTACAGTGTTTATAGCGAAATCCTATATGTTTTATAAGGGGTATATTGTTAAATAATGATTGAGATTAATATCAAAGATGACATTTATAGCTGCGGTCGCGTTAAAGCTGGACAGATTTTTCAGTTTTATAGTCTATTTACCGTTTATAAACGTCCTTGCAAGGTTGTTAACGTTCTAAAATAAAATGGTTTCGAAAAACTCGTTTCGTGCACCTAATCTTGTTTGAATGGCTGTTTGTCCCGGTAGATACGATATAGTTAATTATCAAATATATTTAAATTAGATTGTTGCTGCTGATAACATAATATAACAAAAAAGACTTGCAAATCTGCCCTCACTGTTGCGCTTTATGTAACACCCATTGGAAATGATTAACTGCAGATATTAGAATTAATTTTGGGAACAATCTCTTAAATGTTTCCAAACATTATGAATATTGCTTTATCTGTGTGGTCAAGGGACATAAGTTTGTAAAACTCCATGGGGGGTAGTAAAATTATATCACAATTTGCATCCATTTACTACGATTGTAGTGTAATTTTACAAAAAAGAATCATTGCTATATTCATCTACTTTCTGAGGCTGTAGGTCCAAAACAAAGGATTTTGTACCCATTGAGACTTTTAATTCACGCAATCAGAACTATCACAGCAAAGTTTCAAATACATTTGCGGAAAGCCACTTTCCATAAGGATTGAGCGATGTGCGGGGTCCTTTTATATCCGTCTGCCAATCTTTAAATAGAATATTTATTATTTTATCATTTTTGAGCCAAGTAAATCAATATAAAATGATTTCACTAAAATCGTTGTATTTTATGATTAAAAATTCTATAATTTGATTTTTTGTTCATTTTGTAAATCTGAATTAATTTTAATTTTATAAATAAAAACCTTTTGCTAAGTCCGAATGTCATTTAAAATTAAAGAAAACCAATGAGACTTAATTTTCGGGTACTTTGATAAATAGGTACTTAGTTTGATTTGATATTCGACCAGAAATCAGGTAGCTCGAAAATTAAGTGGTAATAAAATAATTAATTTACATTTACCCTTTTATATTATCTGATTGACCAGTAGTGATAGAATTTACTTTCTCAGATTAATGATTTGGTTCTATACACTATGTTTGTTCTTCTGATGCTTCTATCTTAGTCCAAAAGAGACAATATCTCGCTCTGTTAATAATAAACTATACATATAGAAATCGTACATACAAACAGGTTTTGTCAGAAAAGAAGGAAACATTTTGAATATAATTTCAGTTTAATAAAAAAAAGTTTGAATGGTATGATATATGAATATGTTGAATGTTTGATTAGTACTTTCTATACGCAGGTACTTCTTTATACGTTGTACATGCCTTGGTACTACTGGTTGCCTAACTCACGGCATACAGAGCTATAATAATTATGTAATGTCCATTTTAAGTTTCATAAAAAAGTATCCTTCGAGCCGGATTTGAACCAGCGACCTATGGATTTCTACTGAATTACGTATCCACTACAGTCCACCGCTCTACCAACTGAGCTATCGAAGGTTGACAACTTACTCTCGTTATGTGCAATAGCAGCAGCTAGCTGGATTATACAATTATACAGGGTATTTCTTAATAACGTGCTAATATTTAAGGAGGTTATTCTTGGGTCCATTTTAAGAAAAAAACTTCATATGAACATATGTCCTAAAAGTCTTAACTTTTGAACTACAGGGTGCTAAAGTTTTATGAAAAAACATTTTTTTATGATAACTTTGGTATTACCTACCCTAGATATTTTTTCAAATTTAGTACACGCCTTCTATTCATCGAGATGCATTTTCTGATGTACAAACAATTTTATTATTTTTGCCATTGGCGTCTTTACAGGTTTTGTATTGAATATTTTTGAAGAAAAATATGTTACGCCACTGCTTCTTCTTAAAGTAAAAATCATTTTTGAAATCTTCATTCCTTTCTGAGCAAATGTGATGTCCTGAATTTTGTTCGTTTGACGTACGGTTTTCGCATAAAAAAATAAAATTCATTCATTTGCATCTTCTTTGACCACTTACGAGAAAAAAAAGATTTATGTAACTTTGAACAATAATTTATTTAAGATAATAACTTTTAAACGTTAAATTATGAAATTACAGTAATCTACATACATTTTGGAACGGTAAAAGAAAATTACCCTGACATGACATATTTTTCTTCAAAAATATTCAATACAAAACCTGTACAGACGCCACTGGCAAAAATAATAAAATTGTTTGTACATCAGAAAATGCATCTCGATGAATAGAAGACGTGTACCAAATTTGAAAAAATATCTAGGGGTAATGCCAAAGTTATCATAAAAAAATGTTTTTTCATAACAACTTTAGCACCCTGTAGTTTAAAAGTTAAGACTTTTAGGACATATGTTCATATGAAATTTTTTTTCTTAAAATGGACCCAAGAATAACCTCCTTAAATATTAGCATGTTATTAAGAAACACCCTGTATACAATATATGTATAAAAAGCAGGTATTATTATTATTATATTCTTGTTTACTTTTTATTATATTGTATATAATTGTATAAATCTATCTAGCTGTTATTGTTCTAGATAAGGAGAGTAAAGTATATACATTTTTTTCATATTTCTAGCGCCATAGAGTGTAGATACCTACAAACAGATGTTTTTTTTTTCAAAATCAATTCAATATTATTGAATTTCTAATTTCTATGTACAAAATTGGACCAGAAATTAAATTTAGTTAATAGTTCGTTTCTTTTCAAATTTATATAAAATTTTCAATAATTTATTTTCATTTAATATAAATAGCTTTTGTTTTCGATCTAAATTCAGAACTGTTTTGTACCAATACATTTGAATAACAAAGTAAATTTAAATATATCGCTACGAATCACTGTTTATGCAATCAGCAGTGCACTGTTGCCTTACTGGTAACATAAACGGGGCTCTTTCATTTCAGATTGCTTATAATTCAAGAAGGTAGGTAACATAATTACTCCCTGTACCTATTATACAATTGAACTTAGTTTTAGCATTTAGTGAGAAATAATAGGTACTATTTCTCACTCAACGCTTTAGTGAAATATGTTTGACATATATAATAATAGATGATAATGAAGAAATTCAGCAGATTGAAGAGTAGTAACAAACTTACAGATTCAAACCATTTATTTTCGAATTATGTGATGTTTATAGTTTGTGTAGTGCACATAATTTTATGTATAAATTTTGGTACAAGAAGTCTATGCCTTAACTCAATAGATCGCCCTACATAAAAAGAAAAATTAGGCAATGGTTTCACCTTCCAGAACTATAGAAGTTTTGCTATTCAGGAAGAATTTCACAATATCTTTTAACTACGTATTTATTATTTTTAATGAGAAAAAAGTGGAAGCTGTATTAAGATGCTAGAAAAAATAATATTCTATAGTACATCCAACTTGAAAGAACATTTTGGTTTAATTAAAGAAACTAAATCAATCGATAACTAACATTTAACTTCTTTTTTAATTGTTATTTACTTATTCTTAGTTTGTGTTGTATACAGAATCTTATAGATATATTATGTACAATTTAAATAAAAAACGAAAGATAGAAAATAGTAAATAAATAAATATGCAATAATTTCGCCTTTAAGTGTAATGGCACGAAGGTACAGAGTTAAAATTTCAGAAAAATAAAAATATTTTATTTTAAAACAAAAAGGAATGGCTGAACCATTTTTTTCAAGTTACTTCAAGTTAACCGAAGCGTTTCTGAACATATGTTTATAGTATTTTTTTTGTAATTTATGTTCTAGAATCTACCATCAAAGTTTAGTCAAGCATTTTGATTACCTACTGTATAAATATTTTTAAAAATCACTGGTGAAATCATTTTAGAATTTAAGCAGAACTGAGAATTAAATGCATTGATGCACAATATCCAAAACTTAGCATTTTTCAATTCAGTGGATTTCAGCTTCTATTTGTTTTTAGTTTCGGGTTTAAATTCCAAGAAACAGTCTCCTTCGGTTGAACTTAGAAAACATTATTTGTAACGTTTTTTCTTCAGTTCCTGTATATAATTTCTGCAATCATTTTTTATTCCAAATCTTCAAAATCCTGTCTCCCATACCATTGGATTAAGACTTAATTTATTAGGCTCTAAACTGATCCAAGGAAGAATTTCCTATGGTTATATAAAGAAAAATGTAAAAAGGTTGTGTGATTTCTTTAAAATTAATACCTATGTACAGAGTGTCCTATTAAGGTCGCGAGATAAGGTAAAGAAAGTATAGGCCCTAGAACTTCGGGAAAAAAATTTTGATGAATAAATCGACCAAGAGAAATCGCTGGAAATAGTTTTCAAATTCGTAGCTCACCCTCTAGGGGGCGTAATCTACATACCAAAATATAGTTGAATTTTTCTCCGACATGTTTCCTATTCAGGTATATTAAATAGTACAAATATTGAATTTTGTTCTATCTCTCGACAGAAGGGGTGGGGGAAGCCCCTAATGTTTGATCAGCATTTTTTTAAGGATTGGCTCATCAAAAGCCCATAGTTGGAAAGGTCTTTTCATGCTTTATTTCGTGGTGAAAGCTTAATGTCATTTACATCAATATGGAAACCTATAGATGTTGTTATTTCAAAAGAATGCCGTTTTATGGATTTTTCTCAAAAAAATTTCTTTACATAAATGAGTTCAGCACAAAAAATTTGATGGATATAGTGTAAGTTTGAAATTTCTAACAAAAGTGTTGTTTATTTATTGGCGCTATTTATCCAAGTTTAGGTTGTTTCACGTTTTCTTAAAAAGTGAAATAGCAAGATAAAACTTTTTATGGATTAGAAGAGCACAAAAATAGCTACATTTTGACGACAAAAAGGGTTCGATGTCTTTATTTATTATCAAGTTATTGGCAAATTAGTGGTGAGCAAAAAATAAATAATGATAATGAATTGAGGAATACGACGATAACGAAAAGACATTAAATTACCAAAACAAAATGCGTTTATAAAATAACCTGCCTAAGCACGCAGCGAAGGTTAAATTCCTGTATTGAAAATAATGGTATTACATTTCGAGAATTTATAAACTTTACTTTTGTTAAAATTTAATTGTTATTGTTATTGTTATTTAATTTTTATTGTTTGTTATTGTTTTTGTTATTATTTTCAAGATTGTTATTGACTCACTCATTTGCGTGGGTTTAGGTAGGTTCTTTTATAAACTCATATAAAAATTATTTCCTTAATATCGTACCTCGTCAACCTTAGTGGGACGCCCTGTATATTATTATCATACAAAGTTTCTAGCATTTTCGTCAGAAAGGTATTTATATCAGGAAATTTAAAGCTGTACCAACTATGTTTAAAAATATCAATCAGATCAGTATTTTGTAAGTAGATAAAGCGTCACCAAAATAGACTTTGACGCAGATGGCAACTTCAAGAAACTTTTCTATTGTAAGTTTGACAAATGCCTTACCCACGTTATAAATGCACATACCTACATATGGTCATTCATAATCTGTTAACGTCTAACATAAAGGCATTAACAATACGTGTAAGCCTATATTTTGGTTAGTTATCTTTCATAACATCAAAAATCATTTAGTATTCACAAGAAGATAATCTTGAATATTTTAGATGAAGGCGATGAAAGGACAAACGTTTATTTTATCGCAAATTAAATTGTAAAATGGCGATGTAATTAATTCAAGTAAAATTTCAGATAGTGGTATCTGATGAGACACTTTCTATAAAAATATAAAACTAATAAAATAACTTCTATAACTTAAGTATTTATTAGTAATTAATTAATTATTATTGGATGTATTAATGCAAACACCATCATATTTATAATAGTACTTAAAATATGAAATACATTGTAGGTTATATCTCACCCGCAATTATATTTAACTGTTAAAATTTTAGGATTTTAAAGTATTACGCGAGTTAACTAACTTAAGGATAACTTTTGTAACGAATTAATTCGATACAGTCGGACGAACGCCCCCGGTGGTGGTAGACTACCAACTCTAAACGGAATGTTAATTTGCAATTTTAATTTACAATATTTATAGGCGTCACTGACGTCCCTGCTAGGGCGCCTAATTTTGTGACGACCCTTGACTACTAGAAAGTTGTCGGCGGCGGTGTTCGGCAGCCTGTGGCGGTAAGTGACGCTATACGAACGCACTACGGATTATATTCTTTTTGTTCGGTTGTCTCGACCGCCAGTTTCCCTATCTTTCACGTGGGGAAACTCCACATGAACCTTACCCTCGCTATAGAGTAAGTACTCGGGTAGCTACAGTGGAGGAAGTGTAATTCCAGGGGTCTGTTATATTTCTTTTTCTTTAACTATAACCAAAAGTAATTCTCTGAGTTTAGTGTTATTTTAATCTTTAAATGAACGGGATTATCAGTGTAGGTCACAAAAAGGAACTAATTGTAAGACCTTTTATACTGACCGGAATTTTATCAATCTTAGCCGTGTTTAAAAATGAATACGACTGGAAATATACTTACTAGATTTATTTTATATTATTAAGGCCTACAAAAATTGAAACAATCAAAAGTAAAATAGCTTCTAATTATAATAGCCCGAGAGCCAGCGACCTTTTTTGATGACCAAAAGAGCAAAAGCTGAAAAGTTTTCCTACGCTTCAATTGGTGTTATTAGTAAGAGAATCGACTTCCAGCTCGCGCACTTCCGGGGGGTATAGTTGCGGCAACCTCCCAAACACGAAAAATAGTCATTAGAAAAAATTAATACTGCAAAAGATGGGACTTTGTCGACATGTTGATTATGTTATAAACAAACGAAAAAACGCAATCAGCTGACTTTAGAGTCGGGGGTAATGCCTCAGCTTTTTATCTAAATAAGTAAAAAATATGCGCTAGGTAAACTGATACCGCAAAAGCTGACATTTGGTAAAGTAATAGTCATCTTAATCAGTTATACGAAAAAAATTGTCCGCTGAAGTTTTTGCGGTGTATAAGTGCTCAGCTAACGAGTTGAAGGTGCATCACATCGTTATGCCCGCGAGCGCGTACATCTTTGACTTTATAAGCTGAGCACTTTTCCTTCACTAAATATAAAGCTGAGCATTTTTTTCATTTAACTTACTAAGTTAGCTATTGTATTACCATATTTCAGCTTGTGCGGTATGAGATATGTATTATTTTTTCATTTTTTTAGTTTTAATTATATAAAATTATACAACTTTTTCGAATATTTATTTACAATAAACGTTATGTGTGAAAGAATCTATTATCTATTTCATTTTCTGATTCATCACTCTCAAACTCATGGTCGATGGAGTCAATGTCGATTCCTGTCATTGCTGCCTCATCACACGCTGTTTGTAAATAAGTGCGAAATATTTTATGGGGTGGTCGCGGAAGTTATTTTGTGAAAAAAATTTATATAAACGTAGGTCGAAATATCCTTCGTTTTCGAGATACAGTGTTTAAACTTTAATTTTTTATCTATTTTTATTAATTATTTCAAATAGTTTTAAAGATATTGACTCGAAATTTGATGGTTGCATTTTATTTAGAAATATTGTCAGCAACCTACTAGAAAATGTATCAATAAAAATTTAAAATACACAACTTGTAATAAAATATTGTTTTATTTTTTTCCTCAAAACGATACATCCTACGAAAAAAAATTGAAGGGATTAATTTCATTCAGAATTGATGGCGGATTTCTGAAAAAATATCAAAATGGGAAAAAGTCAGTGGCGTATCATTTTTGTTTATTAAAAAAGGTTGTCGCATTCTCACACGAACGCCACTGGTGCAAGTAGAAATATTCGGATCTTCCCAAAATTTACACATTTATACCTCCAAAGTGTTTTACAAATTTCGAGTCAATATCTTTAAAAGTTTTTGAAATAATTAATAAAAAATAAATAAAAAATTTAAATTTAAACACTATCTCGGAAACGAAGCATATTCTGAACTACATCATCAGCTGATTGCGTGTTTTCTTGCGGTATTAGTTTTTTATTTTATTATTTTACGTGTTTGGGAGGCTGCTGCAGATACACCCCCCAGAACTGCGCGAGCTGGAGGTCGCCAAATGACTAACTCAAAACGGTCGCTGGCTCCCGGGCTATAATTATTGGTAACAACTAATATACATAAACAATCTACAACCGGTGCGAAAACCTAGATAAACTTGGTAAGAGCAATAATTATTTCCTTTGGAATTACAAATTAATTTTCAATATGAAAGAAAATTATATACCTCTACGATTTCGGCGCTGTAAATAAATACAAAATTAGAACATAGTCAAATATCGGTAATCAAGACACAAAATCGGTACGGGAAATAAATTCAGTATTAGACGTTTTAAGTTTATTTTACAGTAAACAATCTAATACTCAGAAATCGGTACCTATAAACAGTTATCCGGTTTTAATTTCGGTCGGTGCTAGAAATAAACAAGGTTTAGCGAATCGGCGCGGCGTAGTCAATAACCAACAAAAATATCTGTTCCAAACGGCTCTGAAACATAAAAATAGTAATTAGGGTTAGGTATTCTAAATCTACGCAAATTCAATCAATGGTTTCTAGCAAAGCAAAGAAAAGCAATATTTTGACGCTGAAGACAAAGGAGCCATCAGAAATGCTCCGTCTTGTCAGGATTTTTCCCTAATCATAAAAAATAGCTCAAAATCACTGGAAATCTCGATTTTTGTATGTTAAAATAGGTGGTAAAGTTACAGTTCTAACCAATTTTGAGTAATAAAAAGCCTATAACTTACCCAGAAAGCATTTTAGAGAAAAATGTGCAATAAATAGTTTTTATTTTGATACAATTTAACGCGCCTGTTTCATATTGTCGTATCCCTATTTTAGCATTACTAAATGTGCTGTAGGAATAGAAGCTGACTTAGTCATATTATGGAGATCTCCCTTTAGACTTCGTTTAGAGGAATCTATGAACAGTCATACTCTTCTTCCTCATCAATACCTGGCTTCAGTTCACTCATCAGTCCTTGACATTTGTACAAAATGCAAATGAATGAATGTTCTTCATCCCAAGAAAAATATTTTTAAAACTCATATTCCAATTTTCGGTACACAGTACTCTTTGCTCCTTTAGATTGTTTTATTTTCTTCATATCTAATGCTAAATACTCAGATGTCTAATGAATAAATTAGGACTGAAGTCATGAAGCTCTAGTTCTGTCCATTGACTTGAAATGTTTTCTTTTTACTGTTTAGAGTAAATTCGTTCTTACTGCTTATGGCTTTCGCTAATTTTTCCACTTTCACTCTTACATCCAGAATCATCAACATTTGTATGTTTGGCATTATTGATAATTCTAATTGTAATGAATAACATAGAAAAAGCTGGATAGCTTAGTTTTAAAAATGTTGTTGACAATTATCAGCTAAAGGAATTTTTTTTAAATATTGGGATGTTTAATGAATGTAAAACTTTACTTGTTACATTCTCAAGAGAATTACTTTCCGGAAAATTTTGGAGACTGTAGCGAAGAGTAAGAGGAAAGATTTCAGTAAGATGAAAAGAGATATTAATGAAACTGAAAAAAGGGCACCAATACACAAACCTTTTGAAAGCAAAAGAATTCGTTATCATAAAGGAAAGTAACTCAATAAACCACGAATTTTAAACGTAAACTAAAAGAACTAGTTTAAATACAAACTAGAATAATGGCACACAATTATAAACTTAACGAAACCTACCGAGGTGAGTTTTAAAAGAACAGACAGGTATAAACTATAAATTCTAAGTCTATCATAACCTAATGAATCGCAGGATAAACAAGCAAAATGGCATATACTGTAAACTCTACACGTAAAATTAAAGTGTAAAAACTTTTTATTCTTGCACTTTTTTCTCTAAAATACATTTTTGATGAGTTATAGGCATTTTAATAATGCCCAAAATTGGTTAAAAATAGTTGTAACTCCACAAGGAGGCATTTTAGAGAAAAAAGTGCAAGAATAAACAGTTTTTATTTTGACTCGTTTGTGTTTTAATTTCAAAATTATTAACTATTTCAACAAAAAGTCGACTTTCACTGATTTTGAGCTATTTTTTTAGGTTAGCGGAAAATCCTGACCTGATCGAACATTTCTGATGATTTTAACATCCCCAGAGCGTTAAAATAGAAGAGGTATCATACTCTGGTAAAAAGTATATAGAAAAAAAAATATTGTACCTTTTTAATAATACTAGATATGCACAGCTTACATAGTTGTCTAATTATATACAAGGCCATTGCTCATTATTTTTCGACAAATCAAGATAAAATAACGATAATTGAATGTATTAGCAGTAGCATTATATTCCATTAATTTTGATATCTTTCCCAAATCTTACATTTTCATAAATATTCGGCTTTGTCAATATGAAATGTGCCTTGATAAAGACCGAAACGGAATGTTCTTACGCCCACACGGATTTGAACAAAACAAAAATGTTCTATCTTAACCATCATAAACAGATCTTGAATGAGCTAGAAGAATCGTCGTGCATGTGTTCCGAAAATTCTTAAATGGAGTAGAAAATCACCGTTCATAGAAAAGCCAAATACAAAAGCACTTCATTGTACGAAGATGTAATCCTACACCGAGGCGTAGATCGTCTTACTTATTATCGTGAATAGAGTAGCGCCCCGCTGAAGAGGGTAGCATGGCCTGCCTTAGACAGGATGCGAATAATGTGACATGACTACGTGAGACCTTAAGACTTGCACGAATCATATGGTACTAAGTCAGAATGGGTAATTGGAAATGCAACAAGTTGGTGCACATGGGGTAGGTACATTGTGACCATTATTTCAGTAACAATATAATATGTATTTAAATGTAAATGATTTGTCACTGCATTATCTATTATGCATATCTGATACTTCTTTATACAAGTGTAATAAACATTAGGATATGCAAAATATTTGTGTTTGCTATGTATTCAATTGAATTATTACTTTAATTTTACGAATTTAAGGTCATATCCTGAAGGTATATCTTATATTTTCGGTTTGTATGGGTCTCTAAAACTAATGTTGAAGCTTATGTAAGCATTATATCGAAATAGGCATGTGTCTGACTGTTGGAAACTATTTTGGATTGCCCTAGCAACGTTATTTTAAAAATATTTTTCCAGTTAATTCCAAAAAGTTTCCTAGATCCTCATCAAATAAAGTCATATATAATAAAGATGTAAATTTTTATTTTATTTTATTATTTTTTTAATTTAATTCAAGAAGAAAAAAAATACTGAGCTTAAAAAATGATTTATCTTTAAAATGCTCAACTCTTATCTCCAGGGGTCAGTTCTGTTGAAATGTGGCTACAAATCACGTTCATATAAATCAAACAAATATAGAAAAAAAAATTAAAACACTAATTATAACTACCTATATTCTCAAAATTTAGAATATGTTATACAATGTTATTCAACTCACCAGAATACTTTAAAATTGTAGATATTGAATCGGCTTCTATACAGGAACATATTATTACATCCAATTTGTAAAAAAAATTCTTTAACCTCCTTCAAACAACAACCTGCAGACAATTTTCTCAACTTATTTCAATTCTGCTACCTTCTTTTTATTTACTCTGATTCTAAATACCTCAATTTTTTTACTTTCCTGCAACCTTCCTTTTTTTATGTAACTAATTTCTAATTCCTCTTCTCTTTTGTTTTTCTCCTCATCCTAGTTATCCTCTAAGGTTCCTACACACACTTTCACATTTTTAAAACGTTCTCTTGTTTTCTTTTATTTCACTTAACTTATTTCTGATCTACTATGTACATTTTTTTTATTCTAATTACATAAATTTTTATTAATGTTTTCTAGAATTACTGTTTATTTATTTTTTATATTTACATTATCTTTCTATCATCTTAAATTGAAACCTGTGTATCGACTTTTATGTTGTCATTCTTTGAGATATTAATCAATTTTGAATCCTAATATAGAAAATTTTTAACGATTTTAACAATGTGACATTAATTAAGAACAAAGAAACTTAACTAATCCTTATACTATTAAATGTTCTAAAATATGATTTTAATTTCTATTCACTGATACTGTCTATGGTTTGAAATAAAGTTTTTGATTTCATAAAATGTTTTAATTCGAATTTGTAAACACTCTAATTGATGTTTCGGAGAGTATGCTTAGGCAACTGGACTTACATTTCCCATTATCTCGGCGTTGGAATGTCCAATATTCACTCTAACCTCGTTTTTTAGTTGTTGGTGGACAGCTGATCTCGTCTTTTGTGGATGGTTTTTGCGAGTTGGTTTCTTCCTGGTTTTCTACGATGTTATTTGGGGAGCTACAGGATAACATGCATCCCTAACCTGTATCTGGGACCAACTAGTTTCTCTTCCAACTTGTTTACTTCGAAACGATGCTGTGTTGTTTTCCCTTAGGTAAATTTTGATTTATCAATACCTATAGGGGCGACTAGTATGTCAACGAATTCCTTTGGAAACCTAACAGTAGAGCTAATTTGTAATCAATCAAATGAAGCATAATTTGCATTAACAAAAATTACTTTGATTAGTTTTGAAGATTGTAACGAAATTTTAGTTAATTCTGTTACATTTTAACTTTATTCTCAAATAACATCCATTTTATCCTCAACCACACTTGAGCCTATAACTTTATAGTAATCTTACTCCATTATACCCCGATATATCATCATATATTTCGATGAAAATGCATTTCTATTTTTCAAAGCCACATCTACGCGAGAGTATAAATACCAGGAACTATTATTTTCTCTCTTTACTCTTTTGCTCTTTTCCTCTTTTTACTTCCTGTCTTTGCCTTTATGTACTGTTTCATATCCATGGTGTTCGATGTGAGGGCACATGTTGTCTCACTAAGAATTTCTTAAAATTGTAAGTACCTGTGTTCGATTTACTATATTAATATATAATTGCTTTTGTTGATCTGCTAGCTTTGTAGAATTTATGTAGGTTTCGTTAATAGACTTGTTTTGTTGCTGTAAAGTGGATGTAAAGTTTGGCTTGATATCCATTGATTTTGTGCTAGTAGTTTTGAGTTTTCTTGCTAATTTAATTAGCATTTTGATACCTGAAGAGATGTGGTATGTTTTTGTGTATAGTGTAGAATATTTTTCTGACCAATTTTTGTATTTCAGCTTCGCGTTTATCGTAGACATTCTACTGGTATGATGGAATCTCAAATCAACCCGAAACTCGCTGCAGATGACAAAGTAAATGTTTGATCTCTTAGCAAATAAGACAGAGCGACGTCTACGGGGAGGCTGTAGCGTAGCCTTACGATGGAGTAAGAGGATAAGTTGCAGTTTATCTTTTTATTTAAATCTGAATGCAGCTTATTTTCCTCATTTCCTATCACAGCAATTAGTTAGTTCATCAATCCAGTAAATGTCTTATTTTTGTAGCTTTTTAAACTCTATAGTTATCCTACCTATCGTATACCTAAACCTATATAAATTTTGAAATTTTGAAATTTTGAAGTTTTGAATTTTCTGATCACTATTATCTTAATTTGGACACAAATTATCAATTGTTTCGTAATCGGTTTTATATTTTTTTATACAGTACCTCTAGACTAGACATTCTGTATAAAATGTGTAAAACAGTCATTGTGCAAGTTATATACATCTTAGACCAGTGGTATTAAACCTAATTTTCTCGTAGAACTACTTAAAAAATTATATTAAAGTACCTGCTTATCTTAAAACTTAATATAATTAGAGTTAAAGTAAATATACTTAATTTTTAGTTAGAGTGAATACATCGCCAGAGATTATCTAAGTGTTAAACGTTAGGTAGTAGGTAAATATGATTTTTTAAATTATTTATTTATTTGCTTAAGTGCTTATATTACAATTAGTACAATATTTACATTAGAATTTAGACGTAGAATAATGGTAAATGGAAAATTTTAGGTAAATGCGAGATAAGAAGGCTTTCGGGTTAAGTTGCTACTAATCGAAATGCAGCCCCACCAAAAAAGTGCCAGGTCCGAAAGATAAGACCATGGTATCCATATGGTTTTGGGGTCGCTGAATCCGAATCCGGTGTCCGTTTGACACGGTTAGCTCTGGTTTAAGGTCAGTTCAAGGTCAAATATAGAAAATCAATTGTCAACAAACTAAACCTATGTATCTATACGATTCTGGGGTCGCTGAATACGAATTCGGTATCCGTTTGCCGCGATTAGCTCTAGTTTAAGGTCAGTTCATGGTCAAATGTAGAAAATCAATTGTCAACAAACTAGACCTACGTATCTATAGGTTTTTGGAGTCGCCGAATCCGAATCCGGTGTTCGTTTGACACGATCGCATCTGGTTTAAGTTCAGTTCAAGGTCAAATGTAAAGCCATTTATGTTGTTCGTATTTGATCCTATGTAAGACTATCCTCCAAATATGGCACCCTTATTTCAATGTGCGTTAGGTTTATAACATCCATGTTTGAAGTGATTTATCCAACAATATCATTGTAGTAACCTAAGGAAAATTCTTCATGGTTAGAAAAATATTCCTTATTTCTGTACTGATAGTAAAAAGCTTTCACTTTTCCGGCTTGCTTAGTATTTTTTTTGCCATGATATTAGGAACTCTGCGCCATTCCCTGTCAAGCCCAAATCTCGAACATCATTTACTTTTTTTGTGATATTGTTCCGTCTTTTTCACAACGTGATATGGAATATATTCGTCATCACTAGTATCACTAGCAATATTAGTGATAGTTTCATTGCCACCCAAATTTCTCCCTTCTTTAATATCTGAAACCTCTTCTCAAACCCAATCAAATTTTTCACTTAGGTTTAAAACCAAAATATTTATTTATATAAGTATCTTTCGTATGTTGATTGATCTATTTCTATTAGAAAGTATTTAATAGACCTGAACGCTTCAGACGGATATCAGATTCGGATTCAACGACCCCCGAAACGTATAGATATGTAAGTTTACTTTGTTTTCAATTAATTCTCCACATTTGACCTTGAACTGACCTCAACCCAGATCTGATTGAGTTAAACAGATTCGGATTCGGCGACCTCAAAACCTTATAGATATGTAGATTTCCTTTGTTGGCAATTGATTCTCTACATTTGACCTTGAACTGAACTTAAACCAGATCTGATCGAGTCAAACGGACACCGGATTCGGATGCGGCGACTCCAAAAACGTGTAGATACGTAAGTTTAGTTTGTTGACAATTGATTTTCTACATTTGACCTTGAACTGACCTTAAACCAGAGCTAATCGCGTCAAACGGACACCGGATTCGGATTCAGCGACCCCAAAAACGATAAATAGGTTGAAAAATAGATACATAGGTTTAGGTTGTTGCCAATTGATTTTCTACATTTGACCTTGAACTGACCTTAAACCAGAGCTAATCGTGTCAAACGGACACCGGATTCGAATTCAGCGACCCCAAAACCATATGGATACTATGGTCTTGTCTTTCGGACCTTCCACTTTTTTTTTGTGGGGCTGTGTAATTAACTTAATTTTCTTTTTCCAAGCTATTCTAAAAGATCCCTTCGCATACCCTTCAAGACGTCTTCACTAATCCCTAAATAGGTGTACCCCTGACTAAATATCACTGTCCTAGACCACAGTCAAGTAAGCACAGTTTTCGATTATTAATAAAAATATTAAACTGAAGTTAGGTTTTTTACCGTAGGAGTGCACGAAAATGCTAGCTGTCTGTAGCCGTTAGAAATAATATCATTTATCCCATGACTTCCGTTCTTGCACCAAACGTGTCTGTTTCTTTTTGTTTTAAATAATAATATAATTAATAAAAATCAGTTCGGACTTTTAGTCAAGCAATTTTATCATTATGTATTCTGATATCTGAAATCTGAACTGGCTTCATAGTTATTTACAATGAAGAACATTTCTCTTTATTTCTTAACATTTTTCACATGCGAGATGTATCCAATTCAAAATGATTTGTAACATTGTCCGCAGATGACTATGTCCAATCTAATTTAAGTTACTGCTTTACCTATTTGTTGCGATAACTTTCCCATATTAAAAATTTGTTTGCAGACAATTATTTAAAAGATTAGGTATTCTTACAGTTTATTCACTGCATACCGGGTGTTTCAGAGTTGAAGTGTCAAAAGCTATGGGTCCGCAAGTGCTTCGTTTTCGAGAACGTTGGCACGTCTCTGAACTCCATAAGGAAAACTAACAATGCTTAGGAATTTATTAAAAAAATTATCGCAGTTAACGTCTAATGGCTCTTTTATTATGTCTATTAAATTATATAATAAGTTGCCAATGCACATTAAACAGCTAAATTCTTATATTTTTAGACTGTAAAATAGCGTAAATGTACATGATTCTATTTATGTGGAACTATTGAGGAGTGATTTAAACAGTACCAGAAAGGCTTCTTTGATTAATAGTTTTCCTTTATTTTTAGTGACACGTGCCTGTATTATTACAAACATAATTATTTTTGATAGATATATTGAAAAAGGGTAAAAAAATTCGACCACTACAAAATCTGAAAAGGAACCATGAACAGAAGAAGATGTTGGGAGTAACTAAATGTTTCGTTTTTGAAATAGGTTTCTGTGGTATTTAGACTATTTCTATTCATCAATTTTTTTGTCAGAAGTTCGTCAGAATTAGCAATAGCGGAATCCTGTAACGAATCTTGGGAGATAATAAAGTAATAAATATTAAGCGGAAAAGAAGAAATTTTAGTGTGCAAGTTTCTTATTAGTTTCTTATATTTTAGCCGACGTAATATATTACCAAAATTTGAAGGCAATTCACGGATAGTTTGATAATAACAAACCAACAAAATTTAACTTGTTTTTGGAAGCAGAAACTTGAATATATATTTCCGAAGGATTTAGGTGCGCTGAATCCAAATCAGGCAGCAGAGAGCTCTATCACGTCAGGTTTTTGAGATATCCTAACCTAAAAGTACAAAATACACTGTTTATCGTCATATTTGAGGTTATGTAGTAATGCTATCTATTCTTTTTCAAAAAACTAGTACATTGAATCTAAAAATACAAGGCTCCCTCCTTCGAATGCCGTTGAGTTTGCTCAAATGTCTTTTTTTTTTTCGTTGAGATATCACATATTGAAATTTTTAAGTTTCTCAGTTTTTTAATATGCGAAAATCTACTAAGGATCCTTTAGATATCAAGCAGTCGATTACAATTCAGAAACTTCATACCCATACGACTTGTGGGTTTGGAGTTGATGGGCTTGGGAGTTTGTAGGTTCGGGTTTTGTGGGATTGGGGTTTGTGGGTTTAGGGATTGTGGGTTTGAGGTTTGTGGGTTTGTGGATTTGGAGTTTGTGGGTTTGAGTTCGTTTGTATTGAGGGTTTCTGAGTATGAAGTTTCTGAACTGCAATCAACTGTTTGACGTCTAAGGGATCCTTAGTAGATTTTCGCATATTAAGAAACTGATAAACTTTCAAATTTCAACATGTGATACCTCAACAAAATAAAAGATATTTGAGCAAACTCAACGGCATTCGAAAGAGGGCACCTTGTACTTTTAAATTATATGTATTTTTTTTAAGAGTAGATGGCATTACTACATAACCTCAAATATGACAGTGTTTTTTGCAATTTTAGGTTAGGATATCTCAAAAACCTGACGAGACAGAGCAATTCTGACGTCAGATTCGGATTCAGCGCACCGTCAGGAATGCATATTAGTGTCTGCTTCTTGACACTTGTTGACCTGTGAATCAATGTACAGAAAAAATGTTGATTGCAAACTTTCTCACAGAAAGCGCAGGGACACCTTTTTGTGTAGTTTAAAATGATTTTTCAGAAAAAATATATTATTTAACAAAAATGTCACTGCATCTCCACCACTGAGTATAAACAAAATGTTATTCCTCCGTGCAATAATTCCAAACAGTCATATAAAGGCGCATATTGCTGTTTAATTGTATCTGATGAGTCATTTTTTAATCATTTAAATAATGTTCGCCCTGTAACTTTTTAGTAACTTTATTTTGTGAGAACTTAAAGAGCATTTAATTTGAATTAAATCAGTTCAAAATAAAATGACTAAAGATGATTTTACAAGAGAGATTAGCTTTTTAGTATTATTTTACACACCATTTCACAAACATGTATCACGTTCTAACTTTTGCAAACTCAAGATTTGTCCTGATTTAAAAATCTTACATCCGTAAGGACACATATTTGACCGAAAAGATCTAAATTCAATAGCAAAAGCATTCCCAAGTATTTAAAAGTAAACAGTCAATATCGAAAAGGGCTGACAAATGATTTTAAATTATTTGCGCCCTAAACTCCTTCCAGTCTCCTTCATCGGTTTCATTCAACAGAGTAACAGCCGAGTAAATATCTCCATTCATGAATTCCTACGGATAATCGAGGGTGCCACATGAAAGAACTTTATTGTAGTTATTTGTCATTTTTATGTCAAACAAATTGTTCCCATTTAATGCAGTGTGGTACAGAACTTTATTACCTGCTCTGTTACGCCCACACTTTACAAAGGATCCTTTGGAGTAAAGTGCGTTTCCGGCAAAGAAGTATTATTACTGGATAATTATCGGCCGCACTTGAACACCTGAAATTTATTAATAGTAGGGGAGAGTGGGGGTTAATTAAGCATTAAGCTCGTCTGTAGAACAACTTATAAGCGGCTAATTATATATTATTATATTATATATTAATAATATTTATCACATTTGAATAATGAAGGTTAAAGTCTAATATTCAGGCTGATTCAAAATTCAGTACAAAGAATTTAGAGGCCTATTTTTTAAATCAAAATAAAACTTTTTTTCCTATAAACTTAGGTTCACAAATCGTTAGTTTTCGATATACAAGGTGTTCAAAGTTTTTAATGTTTTTCGATGTTTTAGGAATCATTTCTTTTTTTTCTCTATGTACATATTTTGATAATGACAATACTACCGTTTAGTGCAGCAGTGATTTTTTCGAAAACGGTTAGTAGCAAAAAAATGTAATGAAGATTCAAGATCATTACATTACTGATTAGATGGTGAAAATAAATTTTAAAATTTTTCACCGTAAATAGTTACCTAATTTATATTTGAAAATATGGTGTGCATTTAACTCTCCAGCCAATATCTCGAAAACGGTTGGCCTTAGAGATTTCGACCAAGTATACCTTTTTTGCTTAAAATTGATAGGGGAATAAAGGTACTAACCAACGTCAATGTACAGGTTAGTAAAAAAGTTAGGTCCAATTTAATTCAAGCGTACCCTTACAGGTGGTGACCTCTACAAGCAGCGTCAAAAGCAATGAATTATTTAAATTTAGCATCCTAAAAATCCCCCGTATCCCAAGTTTTATAACAGCATTCAAATCTGTCAACTATTTCTAAAAATCGAGAAAAGTAAAAAACTTTAACACCCTGTTTATCGAAAACTAAGCATTTGTGGACCCACGTTTATAGGAAAAAAAGTCTTAGTTTGACTTCGAAAATCTGTTCAGGGACTAACCAAACTTTTTGAATTACGCGCTAATATAGATATTCAGTGACATGCAGTTGGCAGCATTGCGTTGCACATAATCTCCTCTGTTGATATCTCATTTAGTTTTCGTGACACTGTTACTTGAGTGCATTGAGTTTAAGTGTCAATGGCGATTTTTAAAATGTGCAATTTTCTGGAGCAACGATGCAACGTAAAATTTTGCGTTAAACTGGGGAAAACTTTCACGTAAACTATTCTATTTTTGAAACAAGCTTACGGGAATGATGATCTGAGTCGTATGCAATGTTATGAATGGTTTTCACTATTTAAAAGTGGTCGTCAGTCAATTGAAGATGATCCTCGACCAAGAAGGCTTCGACTGATTACTCCTACGATCATAAAGTCAAAGATCTAGTGCATGCAAATAGCCGAATGACTGTCAGAGAAATTGCACAAAAGGTTAGCATCTCATTGGAGTCATGCTATGAAATTTTTACAGAAAAATTGAACATGCATCTAGTTGCAGCAAAAGTTCCTCGTTCGATGACCGAACAACAGAAAGCAAGTCATATGGACAACTCCTTGAACAGTCCAATGACTACGAAACATTCATTCAAAGGATCATAACGGAAGACAAGAGCTGGGTTTACGGCTAAAACTTTGAGACAAAAGTTCAGTCATCACAATGGATTGGCAAAGGATTTCCATGTTCCAAGAAATCACGTTAGTATCAATCCAATATCAAAGTAGTGCTCACTGTTTTTCTCGACTCTCACGGAATTGGGCGTTTTGAATTCTTGCTTCAAAGTGAAACAGTGAACCATGCTGAGATGACTATTGATGACATCAAAGCAAATTTGTCAGACTTTAAAGGTCAAATTAAGCTATTGAGGACTGGAAACATGGCTGGGAAAAGTTTGTGAACAGAGGAGAGGAGTACTTTGAAAGAGACAAGGGCCTATAATGTATACAATTAATATTAAAGTTTAGAAAAATAGAGTTTATTTATGCCCTGTAACTTTTTTGTATTGTGCTAAGTTCTTAGATTTGTGTCCGTTTACCAAAACATCCTGTATGGGTTTTACAACTGCCGAAGAATACTCTCCTAATAATAAATTCATTTATCCAGCAACTCCTGTTAATGCGGCTACTGTAATTTCTCAATCTGAAATTATTTAACTTTTTAGTTCTTTAATGATTTTAATTATTTCTTAATCTTTTATCACTAATTTTCTTGTGTAGTTTCAGGACATTTATAGTATTCGGATAGAATTAGATTTATTACTGATAATAATAATGGTACAGAAAAAAGTATCGATTTTATCGCCATCGGTTTTTATAAGAGATATTTATTATTAAATAGTCCGCTGTAGTCATTTTTAATTTCCCACTAGATTTTATGAGAAGTTTTATTAATTTCTATCTTATTTTGAGGTTAATATTTTTTACCTATTAACTAAATTATTACGAAGCTTTCTACGAGTATAACCTATTTAACTTTGCATTGTTAGGACTTTTCTTAATCTGTTTGTGCATGTTATCTCTTATATTAATCTGTTTCATAATTTTATGTATTATTCATTTTTCTTTCTTTTCATATTATTGTTTCAAATAGTATTTAACAGTATTCGTACGTATATCTATTTTACTTTGTATCATATTAATATAGTTGTTGGCTGCCAAATCTAAATTGCAAGGTTTCAGTCTATCCCAAGAAGTTCACTTTTAATTGTTTATAATTAATCATCAATCATTCATTTAATGCTATTTGTCACATCAACTATGTAATAGACTATTATTTTTGCCGGTATTATTAATAATTATTATTAATACAATACCATGTCACTATCTTCTTCTCCGATAACATTTAACTTAAAAACCATGGCTATACAATACATTTAAATATTCATCAACTTTATAACTGATTTGGGAACATCTACCACATATTTATAAATATCCGTTTGTCACCAACGAATGAATATGTTGTAGGAGATTCCTAAACTGTTGCAATCAAATTGCATTATTATTATTATTATTGCTTTTTAAATTCTTCTTTCCAACTTTCACATAGTACCTACGTTGACCATTAGTGATAAAGGAGAAGATACTTAGGTATACAATATAACACATTATCCAGACCTAGTTTGAACTTTAAGTATCTGTAAATACGTTCTTATTTCGTTTCTCTCTAGGGCAAATTTTCGTTCTTAACAACATCATAGAAAGATTCTCTGCATCGCATATCTTATCTTGTTTATTATAGCAATTGTAAAGCTTTTTTATGTGACCAAGATAAAATTACTTCTGAGAAATACTAGAAAAATTAACGATAATTGTTTATCAATATCAATTGATAAGCATGTTTCTAAAGTAATATACTTGTTGCAGTCAACAGTAGCTTTCCTCTTAACGATTGTAATATATTAATGTATTCCGATCTCAATTGAAGAACCAAGAGATTGTCAGTATGTACCAGGTTCGGTTGCTGAAGCAACAACTCGGCATTGAAATATTTGAAAAATTTGTTCTCACATTTATTTAGCCAAACCCATGCAGGTATGGTCGCCCAATTGGAGAATGATCGCGTGAGCAAACGCGGCATAAACACCGCCGCACTGGACGACCTGGCCATAAATTCAGTTGTTAACAAATGGATTAGCAGTGCAGTGCAACAATGCTCTAATTTATTATGTATAGGCACCTTCTATAGTCTATACATATAATACAATTGCGTGTGGAGAACCATAAGAGAACCAGAGATGAAGATAATTCTCCTAGGCTGACCAAACTGATATCCTTGGACAATTCAACAAAAATGTCAAAATGGCAACCACTAGGTATTATTTTCTGGAATGTAGGGGATTTAAAAAATTTGGATAACTTTCCTAGAACAAATAAGGGGTTTGACATTTTGTGTTTGTGGGAAACGTGGCCTACTTCCAGTTCATTAAACTTCCCGCATTTGGTTTCCTTTTATTATATCTTTCTCTAGTGTTGTAAAAGACAAGAGTCGTGGTAGAAGCAGTGACAGTCTAGCAATGTTTGTAACAAAAAATGTCAAAGTTAGGTACTGTATTGGTTCACTCATCTTGGTGGATTATTTTATCACTGTGCTATGAACACAATGATATATTTATTATTTGTGTGACATTGCTCACATGCTGGATCTTTTTCAAACAACTATTACTGAAATATTTCATATATTTATCCTAACCTGCCCTTCGTTATTGTCAGTGACTTTAATTGTCGCGTTTCTCAGCAGGGTGTTATTCCCTATAATGAATGCGGAATAGAACTTGTTTGAGCATAGGCGCAGCTATGATAAGGTTATAAATGATAGAGCACTGTTTGAATTCATGCATAACTCACTTGCTCAATTCTTTCTTTTTTTATATTATGTAATTGTAATATTAGTGTATTTGATTTTTCTCACTCTCCTAAGTTTGTATAGTTATTGTATTATTGTATTATAAGATTTTGTTTTTCCCACTCGTTACAGAACTCTTCCTATAAAAATTGTATTTTTTTTTTAAGGAATAAATAAATAATAATATATTACAATTGCGAAAGGGGGGAATGAGAGGGATATTTTGTTTACTAATATTACTACAGCATGGCATTTTGGAGACCTTTTGAAACGAAACAAAGCGAAATTTACCATCAATATAATAAAATTGTTTGAGGACATAAATTATTAAAATATGTCGTGTCCCTCCACTCAGAGTTCGCTACCGAACATTTGTTACAAATTGAAAGTTTATACATTATTAGATTTTATCCATTTTCCTAATATCCAACATTAACTCACTACTACCCACTCCATAAACATTTCTGTTAAAAAAGAAAAGTAATAAAGAAATAAAGATCCTGTTTAGAAGCTACAAACATGATAGTCACTTTCGTTCAATGTTGCCAATATCTTATGAATGAAAAATGTCACGAGGAATGTATTGAATGTATGTATTTAGCAATTTATTTTACTTCTGTTAAAAGCTGTAGCATTTAGAATTTGATTTACTTTTCTAACAATTTTTTTTTTATTAAACAAATATTTTTTAATTATTTTAGAGTTATTTTATGATAAACTTATTTTAAACAAAAAAAAACAGTAACTCAAACATGGCACGTTTTTTCGAAAAAACTTGAAGACATTTTTTTGTAGATGTGGAAGTAAGAATCAAATACATTTATTTAACACCTCAGTAACAGTATTATCGCCATTGGTTAACAGACTTTTACATTAAATTGGTAAAGTTTTATCTTTAATTATTTTAGTTAAGGTACTGGAGGGTAATAAGGCCCACTGGAAAATAAGACCCACGTTCAAAATTCGCGCCAGTAAGTCAGCGCGAGGCGTATTAGTTCAATTTAGATGCTCCAGAGATCCAAACGGACATTCTAGGCAAAGTGTTGTGGTTACCAGCAGGGCAAATGCGCGTACTTTGATGCTCCTATTCTACGAGTAGATAAATTATAATTTTACGGAGAAAATACGCGATTGTGCACCTGCAATGTAAGTACATACCAGTTTTTCATCTAGTAGCCATAAAAGTATATTAAATATATTTTAGATTAACCAGTGTGCGAATGTCAGACTATGCATGGTTTTTGAGTAAATACATTTTGTAGTCAGTGATAGTTGTCTGAAAATAAGGCTCGGGCTGTATTTCAAGAAAAACGAACATGGGCTTTATTTTCAGATAATTGGGCCTTATTTACGCGTACTTGAGCATTGTTTTCAGCTGTGTGAGAGTTATTTGTGTATGTTTTAGATGGAAAAACCAAAATGTCGAGGCATTCGGGCAAACTGGAACTCAAAAATGATGGAGGATGCCTTGCGACTTCTTACAGAAGGACATTCTCAGCGAGTGGTTGAGCAGATTTCAGGAATTCCACGTCGAACTTTGAGGTCGCACGTGCATACTGGATCTGTAAAAAGAAGTTTAGGAAGGAAACCAATTTTGTCAAAACAACAAGAGGAATAATTAGAAAATACAATCATCAGGCTAGCGGAGATGCCCTTAACGCCTAAATCACTTAAATCGTATTTAAATTTATTGGGGCAAATAGAATCGATGGGAGAAATAAGAACAAACAAATTGATGGCAAAGTTTGGTATGCCGCCTTCCTAAAACTTCATTCGCATATAAGCAAACGCCGAGCTCAAAGTATGAATCCCGCAAGAGCTCAAAAACTCAATCGGTTCATCGTACATGATTATTTCATGAAATTGCAATTCATCCTTCAAGAAAATAATCTAAAATATTATCCGAAACGAATGTTTAATATGGACGAAAAAGTTTGTCGCCTTATCCTACATCATTAACAGTCCGTGTTAGCACCTAAAGGTTCCAAAAGAGTTCATCTTGTAGCCCATGAGCATGCGGAAAATACCACCATTGTGGTATGCGTTAACGCATTGGGTAACGCAATACCCCCATGATTGTTTTTAAGAGAATTCGTCAAAAATCTACCTACCAAAACGGCCTTTCTGCTGGCTCTGTGGTGTCAATGAGTCCAAAGAGACGTATGGCTACAGAATTATTTTGTAAATGGCTAGAACATTTTGTAAAATATAAACCCGATGATAAAGTTCTTCTCATTTTCGATGGTGCTACGTCGCACCTCGACATAACAATTGCAAACAAGGGCGAAGAACTTGATATGCTCCTACTGTGTCTGCCCAGCAACACAACTCACGAATTACAGCTCCTCGATAAGTCTGTATTTAGGCCCTTTGAGCATTTTTAGGATGAGGAATTGCTCAGTTATTGGGATCAAAATTCTGATCGCAGATTATCCAAGGAAAGGTTTTCATCTGTTTTTACACCTGTGTGGGAGAAGTGTATGTCTGTAGCAAACATCACCAGTGGCTTCAGGGTTACTGGCATCTATCTTTTAACGAAAAAGCTATTCCGGATATGGCATTTGCACTATCTATAATATCGAGACGTTCTGTAGAAAGTCACACAGGTCTACTGAAAACCAGGATTCACCAGTAAACTCTGATGAAAAAACAGTATTCCATTGGCTATTCTTCAGAACAAACTTCAGCAAAATTGTAATGAAATGCAGTCCGTAGATGCATCCACATCATCAACAAAGAAAACTCCAGTCAAGAAGCAAGTAACAAATAATACAGCTGAAGAACCACGAGAATATTTACCGGGACCATCAAAAACTGATAAAAGTGCTAACATCTTGAAAACTATTTAAAAAAATGCCCTAAATTATAAAGCGCAACATGTGACATGAGGATTTATTTGTTACGGATTCAAAGATCAGTAAAAAGCGATCAGTAAACTCCAATAATGATTCTTAGTATTGCTTTATCTATAAATCATCAAAGGTTTTAGATATGCGCATGTGTGCTGTATGTTCTATGTGGGTACATGAGAAGTGTGTCGGTTTAACTTCAGACAATGTAGAGCAATTTATTTGTTCGAAATGCAAGACAAAATAACAGTTTCAATGATGGGCTTTATTTTCCGTTATATTAGTAACGGTAAGTAAGTTTAAAGAATCTTTTATTTTACATTCGTTATTTACAAACAAGAATTTTTATGTTTAATTTTGTACTTGATTAATGTTATATTATTTGGAAAATAAATTTTGTATTACTTGAAATGAGTTTAATGTCCTATAACATAGAAAACTGTCTTAGGTGGGCCTTATTACTGCCCAGTGGGTACATTAATTCATTACCTCATGTTTCAGTAACACCTTCAGAAATATTCGAGCAAATGTGGTCAATACCTCTTTTAGGTGGAGTAGTGGTTTAATTGTCAAGGAAATTACTCTAAAATTATGGCCAGAATTCCGAAAGCGTTTTGTAGATATGGCTCAAATTTGCAATATTTTAAATATATTATGAATGTATCTTTATTAATCAATATCATATCAAATCGCTTTAAATAAAAATACATATTTAGATATTTCAGTCAATAGGAATCACTTTTCACTTGTACACTAAATAAGTACCTATACTGTATCTCGAAAATTAAAGCCTAACGGATCACAAAAACATAGAAAGGCAAACTTTAGTATAATAATAAACATTTGACGATTTTGTAGAACATAATATGGAACTGTTGTAATTCTATCTAATTCACTTCAAGTGAAACATTCTTAAAACTACTAGATATTTGCTTTACGATTTTTATCTAACACTTGCCCCTCAATAATGATAAGGTATTTGTAATAATTCCGATGATAATAAAGTACGTCAAATACTACAAGTTATTTATGAATATCAAACTACAGGGTCAGGTATATACAGGGTGTCCCAGTATAACGTGTACAACGGAAGATCACAGATTCGTGGAAGCAAATTAGGCAGATTTAAGCTCATTCACCTATATCCAAAATCGCTTTGTTTGGCCGCTAGATGGCCTCAAAGTTCGTGAATTTTTTTTTAATTTTGTAAATATCTCGAATACATATTATTCGATTTTGATTATTTTTGGGGTGTGGACTTTTGTTTTCAATCTACACATTTTGGTGTTATACTGAATGTTTTTTAAAACTTACAACTCCTACAAAATTTATGTATGGTAAGAATATCCGTTTCTTTTTCCTCTTTCGGACAATAATGACAACTATTTTTTATTTGATAGGTGATATCATTTGAAAGTTTTTGGGCCTCTTGTAAAATTTTGATTAAATGAGCGGTTTGGGTACAAAAAATATTTTTTAAATGTATGTATGTATCTTGCCCAAACCCCATATCATTTCTGTTATGTTTGTGGTAAATACGTATTCGGATGTAAAATTTGCTGCTCTTTCGGAATCCGGGGTCAAAAATATCATATCAAATATTAGGGTTTTGACTTTATTTGATCTTGATTCTGACACTTCAAGGTCAAGAGAACCCCAAATTCAGATTTAGCGACCCCGAAAACATATATATAAATTTTTCCATATTTTTTAATAGTCATTCCGCAATTTGACCTTCAGATGCCCTTGACCCTGACGTGATGGGGTTAAACGGACCCCGGATTCGGATTCAGCAACCCCAAAAACATAAAGTGCACCTCCTCAGATATCGGAGAAAATAATTTCATTTTTTTTTTGTGGGGCTGTGTTATCAGAAATTTTTCATTGTAGATAAGATAATTTGTAATTATTTTGATAAGTAGACTGTCGATCATAATTTAAAGTTTATTGATGTAACTTAGGGGTGTCGTTCCCACAAAGTGTTTTCTACAAAGGCAAAAGGTTTGAAACATTTAATATCTGAACCGTTTAGAATTTATAGACCAGGCAAGTTAGACAATAAATCAGAATTTTTTTTCTGATGAACCGATCGAGTTGCGGTTTTTGGCATTGTCTTCGGAAAAATATCAGGAAAAAAGCCTATCTATTAAACTTTGGGGCTGGATCGAAACTGCATTGCGGGTGCATAAAGTGCATCTTGGAGTGCATACATTTTTCCGAATTTTCTGAAAATGGTAAAATATTGACTAAAAGTTGTAGAAATTTGTGTGCACGGGTTTTCGGGGTCGGAGATTCCGAATCTGACCCTGAAAAATATGCCCGACGGCCCTGGGGCCCCCTAGGGGGGCAAGGGGGGCTTCTGTAAAACATTGAATAGCTGAGTTATTGCCTTCTAAATTTCCACTCGGGGGTTTTTGGGGTCGGAGATTCCCATTCTGACACTGAAAAATATGCCCGACGCCCGTGGGGTGGGCTTTCTGGAAAACATCGAAAGGCACATCAGATTTTTGCAATAAAACTGCTCCACCTGCTTACCAACCATGATCTTGTAGGCTCATTTTTGCATTGCAACACACGTAAATTTACAGGGATTAGACAAGAAGGGTAAGAAAAACTAACAGGAAATTAATGAGTCTGAAAGAATCCCCTTTATTCTGAGAAACAACTTTCTTTTTATTTACATGGCAATTAGTGAGACAACTACTATCATATGTTTATCTAACACTTTCACTATCAATCACAATTTTCATCATCAGTACTGTCATCACTGTCTCCATCACTATCTCCATCACTATCATCTATTACATTTTCGACTATTTCAGGATTGTGCATGTAATTCCATGCTTCCTGCACCCACAAGATCTGCATTGTCGATAATCGGATTTTGTCGCCTAATTGTTATGCATTATTCGCAGGCGCACGGGCCCAAGAGATCCTTTTGAAAATCCATGATCCGTGAAATATTCGGTTTTAAGGAATATTTCTTTGATTTAACGAAATGTGTCTCTTGGGAACAGATTGTCCAGGATTTCTCCAATTCTACGACAATTTTTCTCAGTGATAGACAAGCTAAGATTAATGGGTATTTTCCAGTGTCAGATTCGGAATCCCAGACCCCGAAAACCCCCGAGTACAAATTTAGTAGGCAATTACTCAGCTATTCAATGTTTTACAGAACGCCCCCCTTAACACCCTGAGGGGAGGGGGGAGGCGTTGGACATACGTTTCAGTGTCAGAATCGAAATTCTTGATCCCAAAAACCCCCGAATGGGGATTTAGAAGTCAATTACTCAGCTATTCGGTGTTTTACAGAAGGCCCCCCAGGGCCGTCAGGCATATTTTTTAGGGTCATATTCGGAATCTCTGACCCCGAAAACCCGTGCACACAAATTTTTACATAAATTATATACCAAAAATATAAAAGTTAAGCTCTCTTTAACACTTCAAAGTTGTCTCATCTCAACCTATTTATTAATATACAAACCTACCTACCCTGTGTACCTTTTAAAAATACTAAGCTCCTTAAAACTTAATACGTAATATCCTTAGACAAAAAATAATTTTAACTTTCTTTAATAACGAACCTAATCTTTTGTACCTCCTACCGATAAGGGGGTGTTCTGTTAGTGAAACTGATAATGACAAACTAATCTCAACAATGTCTAATTGAAGTTACTTGGTACAAACTGCAAGGCAAATAGGAAGTGATATCCAAAATTTAAGTAAGTATTAAAATATATGCCTTCGTCGGATTTCTGGATTATCCTTTTTGCCTTTAATAATATTTTTCCTTCCATTGAACTGTATTCATAAAATCTATTTATTTAAAAAGCACATCATTTTACTGTATTACAATACTTACCCAACCTAGCATTGAATTATACCAGCAAAAGCTAGTAATTGACTATTATCCAAAATAAAAATTAAAAGTGATATGTCTAAATATTATTAATATAAAAAACACGTATCTGACATTGAAGTTGTTGAATAATGTAATCTTTCAAAAAAATATATTGTATTGTTGTTGTTGACAGAAACCAACACCTAAAAGTAGTCACTAATAAAGATCTTATTGCTATTTCGACACATTTCTTTAGGATTGTTTCTTCAGGTGACCTCCTTGTCAATGAAATAAATAATAATAGATATGTATTTATACAATCACAAAACTTCGAAAAAATTTCATTCGGAAAAGACTACCAAAAGTGTTGACAATATGATTAGAAACATTCGAATTGTTTTTATATTTGCCCTTTTTGCTAAATTTCTCTTTTAAAAATATGTATTTTATTATTAGCTCTCGTATTTTTACTACATTAAGAATAAATAAATGTTTTTTGATTAAACTGAGAGATATATTTTATTTTCTTGGAAACAGAACAAGGAGTTACAGGGAGTGACCGAATTATATCTAGTGGCGTTGAATTTCTGAGATTTTCAGTATCTCCGCCACTGACTGGTGCAGGTATTTATTTCTGAATTAAACGGATTACTACTTTTAAGTAGATGTATCATTAGCCTAATTTTCAACATTCTGCATCAAACGTTTTCAGAGGTATTTTAGAAAAGGCGAAGATTATTTCAAATTTCAATACCTCAACTCTGAAAACTATTTACTTGTATTTATAGGTATAATTTTTTCAACTTAAAGAATCTCTTCTTAGAGCTTGTCGACGTACTTAATTAGCACCCTGTATATCCACTGTGTTAGTCTTCCTCTAGGAGAAGTATTCTCAACTATAAACACTTCCTAGAATATATCTTCACTCGTAGTAACTGCTACAGAGTGATGCAGCTATTTGCCAAGAGGTGGCTTCAAATCTTACTGTATTGATTTTCTTGACTTGACTTTTAGTCAATTTTTACCATTTTCAAAAAATCGGAAATATTGATGCACTCCAAGATGCAGTTTATACACCCGCAATGCAGTTTAGATCCAGCCCCAAAGTGTAATAGATAGACTTTTTTCCTGATATTTTTCCGAAGACAATGTCGAAAACCGCAACTCGATCGGTTCATCAGAAAAAATGTCCGTATTCTGGGTGATTTTGGTCTAACTTGCCTGGACTATTACGGAATAATAATAATTTTGTGTTCACACCTGTCCATTTCAAAGGGCAACGAAGAGCAACGGCCAAAAAGCCACAAAAGAAACCAAATATTTTAATCTTTCTTCTTTACAAAACAACTGATACTTTATTTGATTTCAATGGAATATACAGAAAGATTGAACCTAAGGACTGTAATCGTTTTTCTTATTTTTGATTTCAAATTGACAAATTATTTGCAGACTTAGGGTGAAACCTTTTTAATTATTACATCGTCACCTTTCGACGTTATAAATACTAACAATTTTCAGAAGCAAATTGTTACACTTTTTTTCGGTGTATCACTTCGTATATTAACATCAACTATATACCAAACATTTATTTTTATCATTCTTCTTTTATCAGTCATAATAATTAATGTAAAAAATAAAAAGATATATAATGTAAATGACTACCACGCACTCAAAGATTCCACATAAAAAAGAATGCAAAACCTCGCATTCTCGACAGGTAAGTGAATCTTGTGCATGTCAACGAAATCATGAACAATGATCGATAAAATCTTGACTACCAGCATCTCTGAGTGTGCTTTGTGTGTATTCCATTCTTTTGAATTTGTCCCACGATGAGGCTGGTGAGGGCAGGCTGCTCTCCTGTCACACAGTTCTTCTTCTAGACGCAGCGGAGCTTCCCATTGACTGCTTCGGCAGTCACCGCCCCTATCCGTGTTAATGTACTGTCACAGGAAGGGTGGAGAATTCTTAATGTTTTCAGACTTGCACGGAAAGGATTCTTAAACAATGTTCTGTTGCATTTAACTAGTTGATTGGAGTAAGATCGCTAATTGTCAGATACAGTAATATTTTTTTATGTCAAATATAGTATGAAATGTCAAATAGTGGTGTAAGGTAGTTAAGAAAACTTTCAATATTGTATTCTATGGTACAATAACATGTTAGTAACGTCTTCAAAAACTTTCTTCTACAGTAGGTACAAATTGCTTCATCATATTTGTCAGTTTTAATATCAACAACTAATATTAATTAATAGTTACCGAGATTGGTCGTAGTATCCCGGTTGTATCCGATATTTATGATTTCTTAACCTATCTTTCAAACTGTTATTTTGTCTATCGATCTTATTCCTATTGGGCCCTCATAAATGATTACAAGCCACATGACCTCCGAGCATACGCAACACTAATATTAGTGATTCGTTTACAATAAACAATGACAAACCGATGCGTTTAAACTTGAGATAATGCGATCGTTGATTGGTTAAATAAAATCTCGTGAATAACTACAATATCTAATCATCAGTCGATGAAACAAAATGTTGACTTTTAATGTAATCTTGATCTTATTACTTTAATCATTTTTAATTTGACCAAAAAGATCCCGCACTGTCTTTATAAAAATGTGGGCTCTGTCAAACTTACTGAAATTGTGGTTTGTTTTGTATTACTGATCAAAAGTCACCACAGTACTTGGTTCCGAAGATTAATACTTTCCTACTTAGTCAGTTCTGCTGATAACGGCTGCAAAGTTGTAGTATGTGCAAAATATTGCAATAAAAGCAGTAACTTCTGTGAAATGTTTATAGAAAAAATTAATCGGACGACATCGAAAAGTTGCCAATTAACATTTTTGACAAGTGCCAAATACCAAACTGGCCGCATTGGCCGTTGGCAACAGTAGTTTATACAAGGTCTCTCATTTTAAATAGCACTTTGCAATACCTTCGTAGGGCAGCAATTTCAAGAAAAACTTCTTAGACAAAAGTTGTAGGGTTCTAAGAGGGACGTTCGATGGTGACCTTGACCCAAATGTCAACCGTAGAGGTCATTTGAAGGTGAATTTGGATTATTAGATATGGTATGAGACCGGAAATGGATAGAGTGGAAATTTTACGTTTAGATATGTCTTTACGTTATGAGCCAAACTAACTAGAGTCAAATGATCTTCTGAATGAGATTTTGCTATATTTTTCGGAAAAGAACTTTCGACGAAGGATTCTGGTTGAAAGTTTTATGGTTTAATGGGATCATCCGATGAGGACCTTGACTATAACTTAGAGGTCAAGCTTGACGGTTCTTTGAAGGTCAAATCAAGTTAAGAAATGGGAGAACCATGTTTGTATCCCCATTAAGTACGACAAGACTGTTATTGCCCAGCCAGTCAAAACAAGATTGCCATAACCCGGCCAGTCAAGGCAAGATCTTGCCTTGACTGACCGTCATAGAGACTTTGCCTACACCATCCCTCTTTAATGGACTGTTTTTTTTGGGAGGCTCCAATTAAAAAAAATTATATGAAAGACCCCCTTAAAATTTTCCAAGAAATGCAGTCCTACATTTTCTGTATACACTTATGCAACACCCTGTATATGTTACACTGCATTATTTAACATTATTTTATATATTTTTTACATTTAATAGATACATTTCGTTTATGAATATATCATGAGGTACACTGAAAGAAATGCGTTTTATTCTTTATTAGAATTCTATACGTCATTATAAGACCATTGTATTCTATATGTGACAGTTAAACAGGTGAATATTGGATATAAAACGCATACTACTAGCACAGTTGTATAGTGACTATAAATCTTATTCTATATTAAATTATTGTATAACTAGTATACAACGTTTTTTATACCCTTTACGAAATAATAGCAATAACTGTTATTAAAGTGTTCCATATCGTTATTAGAACATCTAGTACTGGTTATAAGTTTTATTAATAATAAATGTATTAAACTGTTATATACTCCGTATGAGTTAAAAACATATGACATTAAGTTTTCAGAAATTTTATTGGATAACTGTAATTACAAGCTAAGGTTCTAATGTAAACATACATAAAACATACTTTTAAGCATTAACAATGATGACAAATCGCTCCCAAAACTGTCCAGTTTATTTTCTTAGCAACGATGCACCCGTATTTTCTTGTATTACATGAAAATTTGCACTATAACTCTTCCACCTTAAGAATGAAGCATCCCCTGAAAGGTTGAGCTTCTTTCCATCTAATTTTATTTCCTCTGGTTGATTGACTTTATACCCATGCTCTTCTTTGTCACCGTTAACCTTCTGTTCCTCCATCTTATGTAAAACTTAACATCAGCGATTTCTAATAGGACCTACAAAATAATAATTTTTAAGATTTAGACAAGATTTACATTTGAAAAAACAAAACAATTACAAGCCATAAAACAGTTAGATACTTACATAATAATTTTCCATTTCACACAACGCGATATGATCATGTATCCCACAAAACATGTGCATATACTGTCCATTTTCATCAAACTAGACGTGTGTAAGTCGATGCACAGCGGACTGTCGGAAATTTTACGATTGTTGTATTTTCTCTTCTTGAGTAAAGATAATAAAGACGTTGTGGTTTTGTGTGTTTATTTTGACAATGATTGAACATGTATGGACAATAAAAGTGGACTGTATAAGATAGTTGAGTACCGTTCTGCTTCATGCATAGCATGCTACTGAAATCTTAGAAGGGATGAGCTCGTGCGGCGAACCCTAAATCAGCGGCTGGAATAGCCAGGTTTCTTATTGAGTCGGCGCACTTCGCTCTCGGGTCTGACATATGATTATTATTACAAGACTATGAATATAACTTAACAACGATCATAACCGATTATGCACCGAGAGGTGACGATCACTTAACCATTATAAGACGCGTTTTACACGTTAAAAACGGAAACATATTCAGTATAAGAACGAATAATTCTGTTAATACAATTGTTATATACAAATTCGGATACTGGTCTTTATACAACAAATCTTCCCTACTATACAATTGGAACATAAAGTCTATAACACCTAATAATGTATAAGTAATTCATTATAACCTTTATTTCATAGATGCATAAGGTGTATTATGCACCTTCCAGTTAAACTCATTGAATAATGAGTATAGAGATGATTGCTTTTTTTTTAATAAAAGTTGTATATTGGTTGTAAAAGTTTTAATATGCGCTATACACATTATTCTAGATAAACAGTTTAATAAGCCCATTTCTTTCAGTGTACAGTTTTGATGTTATCATTCTCTTATTAATTTATTCTCTTATTTTTTTGTATTTTTAGATACTTAGTTGACTTTTATTAAATAATTGTTTTAATGTATAGATTTTGTACAGGGTGAAAATTGAAATCTAAAAATTTGCATACAGGGATCTATTCAATGAAAATAGAGTAAACTTTCTCGCACTTCCTGTCATTCCGAAAGTCATCATCAACCCTGTTATTTCAAATGGAACACTCTGTATATTTCTGCATTTTTTAATTCTACGGTAAATTCTAGACTAATTTCATATAAAGTACTATAGGCCAAAATGTGAGACTTCAAGTTTCGAAAAAAATTGAAATAACTACGACATTTAGCTTTATTTATTAATGAAATTTGGTAAGGACAGTTTAAAAGCAATGGAATTCAACCAGTTTATTTCAAATTTGCAAAAATTCATACAGAGTGTTTAATAATGTGTGGCCAATATTGTGACGTTAAAGGTGAATTTACTCAAACATTTCAAATGGTACATCCTGTATATTATTACAATAATGGATGAAAATATAGTAGAATTTTAAAGTAAATTTAATTTTGCATGGTCCTGGGCCCTTTTCGTGTATATTTTTTAACTTAAGTATTGTAACAGTACAAACAAATTCAGACTGTAATTTTAGACACCATGGTTGTGCGAATGTATGTAGACATATTCTTCTCTGTGACTTTTCTTAAAAATTGTTTTAATGTTATGTATAAGACTTATAACTCATTTGTTTAACAATACTAACAGTTTTGCAGTTCTAATTGAAATTTAACATACCACATTTGTACGAATGTATGAAATTATTTTATGTAAAAGTAATAAATTAGATAATTATGCTCTGGGTCTTAATTTATCACTTGAGTGTGGAATTTCACACATATGTTTTATCAATATTTTACCACATCTCACTTTTATTGTGTATGTACTGAAATTTCTAAACTGTATGTAATGAGTAGATAATTATTGTTGTACAAAATTTTGATTGTTCTATAAGAAAACCAACTTCGTAATGTATTATTATTACTGATTATTAATAATGTTATTATTGCCTATGAATAAAAAATATATAAATAATGGACTTCCAGCGGTAGGTACCAAACAAGTTCCATAGACCGCAACCTCTTAAACCCATATTCTATAGTTTTCAGTCTTTTATATGGCATAAAGACATCAACTACACGTCAAGAAGCAAACCCACTTGTGCCTAATCATACATCGTAAGAACTGGATCAAAAGAGATTTTTTGTTCGTATGTACCGCGAATAAAAGGTTAAGAAAAACGTGGTAGGAAGTAGCATCTCTAAAATCTTCCCACGAATTCTTATCAATTTTCTAAAAAAGGCAACATCTGAAGTTGATCGTATCCCGTTTAGGAAGACATAATTTCTTACGCATTTGATCTTAAATTACCTTTTAATTAAATATTAATCATTTCAATCTTTTTAATATTATACAGGGCGTTTTCGTTGTCTAAGTTAATGATGTTCTATGCATCATTTTTGTAGATCAAATCAATGCGATGTTAACGTTTAAAAAATATCACAATTTCACAAATTTTTCTGACAGTACCAGATGAAATGGTACACGTGGAAGTACCGAAAGAGACTATAGGTATTACTAAAATACTAAATTTTAAGTAAATGTCGCTAAGAAGGATCTTATAATTTAGCTCCTATTGCGAATAGAAAAATAAAATGATTTACGTTTTATTCGAAAAACGGGTCAGCCTTTTACTATAATAATCTTTATAAAAATGTTAAATATCTCAAAAATTTTATAAAATAAAAATATAAATAGGTTTCTTAATAAAAGTTAAAGAGAAAATGCATACAATTATATTCACTAAATACAGGGTGTTACATTTAATAAATCGAAGAACATATAGTTTGGAATTTGTAGAGTTCAATTTTTCATATTGCCAAATATTTTGTTTTAAATATTTCGAATATTATAACAAACATTAACTGTTTTTCGTAGATCCTAAGGAATTTTCAAAATCATCTATCACCATAAGCATGACTTTACTACAGATTCAGAAATGTAAAAACATATACTGATTCTACAAGTTCAGATCTCATTCAAATTAGTGAAACTATCATTAATGCTGCCGATAATTCTGCATTAATTTTGGATAAATTAAATCAGATTAGTAATGATATCAGTGATATAAAAAACAAGCAAAATGAATTCGTTAATTGTTTGGAGTTCTATGGACGGCAAATTGGAGATATTGAAATGAAACTGAAATCTTTTGAAGGTGTTATTCATGATATGGAAAGGGGTTCTTCAGATATCGAAGAAATTAAGAAGGAAAATTTAAACTTAAAGCAACAAGTTCAATTGCTACAACAGCTATCTAGGATTAATGAAGTGGAAATTACTGGTATTCCAGTCAAGAGCAATGAAAATGTCATGGACATTGTTAAAGTCCTGGGTCAATTAAGTTCATTTCTACTTATAAGAAAAAGGATTTTATTACTTCTACTAAGAAAAATAAAAATTTAAATGCTTCGATTTTTGGATTTGATGGTGACAAAAAGATTTATGTTAATGATCATTTGACAGTTGCTAATAAGAAACTTTTCTATGAAGCAAGAACATTTTGTAAAAATCATGATTATTCTTTTTGTTGGACTCAGGACTGCAAAATACTTATTCGTAGAAATAGTACGAGTAAGGTTATTCATGTTACATCTGAGGCAGATCTTAGTAGACTTGGTAATTAGTTTAGGCGCTTTTAGTATCACATTATAATAAGGTTAAATTAGTTATGGAGTCCTTGTCTATTTATTATCAAAACTGTAGAGGTTTACGTACTAAAACCAAGGAATTTTATCTTTCTACTTTAAATGCAGCTTTTGATATACTTTGTGTCACTGAGTCATGGCTTAAACCTAACATACATTGTGAGGAAATTATTGACACGTCAATCTACAACACCTACAGGAAGGACCGTTGTGATTGCAACAGCGATAAAAGTGATGGTGGTGGTGTTTTCGTGGCGGTATCTAAGAAATTTTCCTCTAGTGATGTGTCTACAGAATGGTCTGCTAATAACATATGCGAAGATTTATGGATTAAGGTTTTGTTGCCAGGCAACAACAAGAAAATATTTATCTGTTGTATTTATATTCCACCTTATGCTACATTGTACAACTACTTAGATCACTTCAACAAAGTTAGTAACTGTATTGAAAATAATCGTAATGATGTATTTTTTATAATAGGTGATTACAACTTGAATAGATTTGAATGGTCCTATGATATAAAAACTAAGTCATTTTTACATACGTTGGTAAACGATGAGATTTATCAAAGTTTTTCTGATTGTGTGTCCTTTAATAGCTTATTCCAATTTAATGGTTGTGTTAATAGTAATGATAGGATATTAGACTTATTTTTGTCCAACTATTCAGATATTATAGTGAGGAGGTGTGATTGTCCTTTTGTTAAAGAAGATTTACATCATGTGTCACTTGATATTCAAATTGACTTATCTTACATTGAAATGAAAGAACCCAAAGTTTCATATTTGTCTTTTAACTTTTTTAAAGCAGACTATAATAAAATTAATGACGAACTTAGTGTCGTCAATTGGGAATTATTGTTTAATAAGACTACTACTGATAGAGCTATTTCCATTTTTTATGAGGTCCTAAATAATATTATAGAGAAATATGTTCCTTTAGTTGACCATAAAAGTAGAAAATATCCTATCTGGTTTTCTACTGACACAAGGAAACTGCTAAGGAAAAAAAGTATATTCCATTATAGGTGGAAAAAATATAATAGAATTGCTGATTATAATTTGTTTGCAAGTCATAGAAGCCAGTCTAAAAAACAAATAAACATTGATTACAAAAAATTTATTGCTGATACGGAAAATAATATTATTAGTAACTCAAAAAGATTTTGGTCATATGTTTCGCATATCAGAAGTACAAACAGTATTCCTTGCAACATGAATTATAACAACAAAGTTTTTAGTAATTATCCAGACATTGCTAAAGCTTTTGGCAAATTTTTTGCTTCTGTTTATGAGCCATCTAATAAGCCAGTAATTACTGATGACCCTTTATGTTTTAACAATGCTATTAATATTACCTCTATTGACATTAATGATATAACAGAGAAGATTAATAACTTAGATATTAATAAGGGTGCTGGGTGTGACAATATACCTCCCATTTTTATCAAATCGTGTTGTAATCATATTAAGTTACCACTTTTTTTAATATTTAATAAATCTATTACTGAATGTTGTTTCCCTGAAAAGTGGAAGATTGCTAAAGTTACACCTATTTTTAAATCTGGTAGTAAATATGAAGTAAATAATTATAGATCAATTTCTATTTTATGCACTTTTAGCAAAATCTTGGAATCAATTATTACGGATAAATTATTTTTTCAAATAAAATATTTATTAAATGAAAACCAGCATGGATTTTTCAGTCGTAGATCTACTGTGACTAACCTTGTTCCTTATGTACAATTCATCTCTGATAGTATGGATAAAAATGTTCAGGTGGATGCTGTATACACGGACTTTTCGAAAGCTTTCGATAAGGTTCACCATGATACTCTTTTTAATAAGCTTCGATGTGTTGGTGTGTTTGGCAACCTTCTGGCATGGATTAAATCGTATTTAACCAATCGTTCACAGTACGTTGTTATTATGAATTGTAGCTCTGATGTTAGCAAAGTTACGTCGGGTGTTCCTCAAGGTAGTCATATAGGTCCTTTACTGTTTTCTATATATATAAATAATATATCTAACTGCTTTAAGCACTGTCATTTCTCAATGTATGCTGATGACCTTAAGATGTTCAAACAAATTTCAAGTGATACTGATGTTGTTGAATTTCAGGAAGATATTCATAGACTGTATCATTTTTGTAAGTCTAATTACTTATTTATTAATGATAAGAAATGTAGTCATATCTCTTTCACTAGAAATAGGCATACTATTCAGAGTCACTTTATTATTGGTTCTAATATTGTGGAAAAAGCTTATAGTATTAAGGATCTCGGAGTCATCTTGGATGATAAGTTGGTATTTGATGCTCATATAGATTATATAGTCAGACGTGCGTTTCGAATGTTGGGTTTCATTTTGAGACTTACCAAGGATTTTAAAAATATTAAAAGTATGTTTTGTCTTTATTTTTCTTTAGTTAGGTCTCAATTGGAATATAATACGGTAATTTGGTCTCCTTTATATTTTAAATATATAAACAGAATTGAGTTTGTTCAAATCAAATTTATTAATAATGTTAATTATAGATTTAATCGCGAATTGTTACACGTTCCATATAAGAACTCTCTTAATGTACATAAATTGCTTAGTTTAGAAGAGCGTAGACAATTTTTTGATTGTGTTTTGTTATATAAAATTGTTCATGGATATTTTGATACAGATATTTTGTCTCTGTTAAATTTTTTAGCCCCGGTGTATGCTAACCGTCAGTTCTCGGTTTTCTATGTTCAACTCTCGCATAGTAATTATAATTTAAATTCACCGTTTCATAGAATTCCAAGATATTTTAATAGCAATCTATGTCAACTAGTTGATATCTTTAATATTTCTTTGAATAGATATAAAACCTCTGTGAGGAAGTGTATAATTTCTTATAGGTAATTTTTTTGTCTCTTTTTGTATTGTCACATTAGTTAGATATTGTTTATACTGTACTTCATCACCTTGTTTTTTGTTACTTGTTTAGTGTTACCCTGTTATTGGGATTTTTAATCCTGTTGGGTTTCCTACTTCTTAAATAAATAAATAAATAAATAAATAAATAAATAAATAAATAAATATTAAGTATTCTCTTAAATAAGTCTTGCTTTTTGATGGCCACGTCTTCATGCATTACCCTGAATTTTTTAAAATAACTTGAAAATTTCGTTCAATAATTTTTTTGGTATTTAGATAATTAGGAATTATATTTCGACAAGATATCTAAAATGTGTTTTGTGGAATGAATTTGTCGTGTCACTTTCTTGTCCACATATTTCTTTTATAAACCAGATATAGATCTAATTGGTAAATAGGTACATTTATTTATTAGAAGGTATGTGAAAATATGTCATAAGTAGGCTTAGTGCATGTGCAGAGTCTAACAGAGCCGGCTCGGGGGGCCGGTGGCCCTCACAGCTGACTCGCGTTTTGAACTGTTCAGTTATTTACGGAACCTTGTAGTAGTTAGTATCGCGTCGATACCTTTCTTTTTTACGTCTGCTGCAAATTGTATTGACCATGTGTATTTAAATAACTTTATAAATAGTAACATAATTTGCATTAACAACTATTTGTTGGGAGGGACAGTGAAGTAAAATGCCAAAGAGAAAGAAAATAGACGAGAATTGTTTCAAATGTGGTTTGACGTATTAAAGGAAATGACCTGTTTTGTACTGTGTGTGAACGCATTATAAAATTATTGAAAAAGAACCGTCTAAAGTTACGACATTGACTTAGAAACCATTGGAAATATGTATTAAGAACATTTAACATTTTTTAACATTTGAACAATTTAGGTAAGCCAACATTCTTCTCTAAAATTTGTAATAAATTTAAACGTGCGAAATTACCAGCACCGCACGTAAAAATCTATAAAATATGAGCAGTGCTATTGTTACCCACCTAAGTACAATCCGGAAATATTGGATGACCCGTAAACGGAAAATAACGACTTCACTTTTCAAAACCATCTATTCACGGTGGCAAAAACTCCTGACGAAAAACATATCGTATATCCTATAATACAGTTCGCATATAGTAAAGTTAAAAAGACTTGCTCGTATGCGACAAAAAGGCGATCGGATGGAGCCATCAGGTGGAGAACGCCCATAAGTGGAGTGCATGACGGTTAAACGTAAGAAAGAACAAAAGTTCTTGAACTTTTAGCTGCTGCTGAATAGTTGCTTGGCAGAGGACTTGCAGGTTACAAGGAGGGACAGACAATCCTCTAGCTTTAACATCACATCCGGGGCGTACTCTCTTACGGTCCTTATTTTTAAATATACCGTCTGAGAATCTTTACTGGAACGTCTTTTATGTTGAAATCAAAATATATAGGATGTTCTTTTATTTTATTATTTATACGGGGTGTCCATTTAGTGATCCCTTCTTGTCATGGCCTTACTGATCAGAGAAAAAAAATCTAATTGAGGGAATGTCAACAGGGCTAAAAAGGCGCACTACAATTGTTATTCACGCAATAAGTGTGTAAGGAACACTTTTAGCAAGTGTGAATTTTATAGTATGAGTGAAAAATGGAAGATACTTTATACACGACTTGCATTCGATATTTTCTTTATTACTGAATAATATTGTTCATAATTTTTTCCATGCTTCAATATTTTAAAATAGATAAGATAACAAGGTAATTTTTTTTATTTACATAGTTTATTTACTTAATTCACTGTTTTCGTACCAAAAAAAATTCCTAAAAATTCTTGATGTAAAATATAATAAATAGAAAAATGTGCATTTGTGAATATGTGAATATTATTTTTAATTTTTAAAAATACTTTTTCATTAAAAATAGACAAAATCACTCCACCCCTCAACACCGCCACCAATGGAAAAAATATTTGATTTTTATAAAGTATGGATTTTCTAATTGTAAGAAAATAAATCTTAGATAATTAAATTCAATATCTCCGAACAAAAACCACATTTGGAGTGCTATAGCCTTTTACGAAACTGTTTCGTAAACCAGAATTACTTTTTAATTTTCTACCGCTTTGTATGAAGGTATACTACTTTTTGGGTATTTAATTATCGGACACCTCGGAAAAATAACTTATTTTTTTGGTACCAGTGAGAAATAGTAACAAAATAAAAATGCAGTTTTTCGTGAACGAATTTCACGGACGAAAAGAGTATTTTGTTGCGGCTAGCAACAGTTACTTACATATAATTTTATTTTAACATAAAACAAAATGGACTGTCATAGGATATTATTATCAATTATTTTTTTAGTCTCTTCGTGGGTTCATTTTAATAAGCAATTTATTTTTTCTGTTAGATAGGAGATAATATTTTTAAAATAAAATAAACTTATTTTTGTTCTTTTAAGTATTTTTAAATATGGACGAAGCACGTTCTGTGGAAATTAAATTAATTCAAAAGGTTCGTGCAAATTTAGATCAGATAATTTTAATTTAACTTTTTCGTTTTTGTATTTAGAGCATTTAAACCTTTGATTTATATTTAAAAAGTTAAAAGTACGTAAAGGCATAGAACCACTCACGTAATTCTTTTTTCTGCTGTTTTATACCGCTGACAGACTTCTAGGGTAGATAATACATACAAAATTAAGATGAAAAGTTTTAATAAACATAGGGTCGCAAATGCCTCCTTAACGAGATACAGGGCGTCAAAGTTTCTGTAAAATTAAACATTGTCTACAATAATTCCAAAATGCCTGAACATTTCTATTTCAAATTTGCTATGCGTAGTTAGCACCTTAAGACCAATGTTTGATGTACTGCTCAAAATTTTATGAGCAGCAGTGTCGTAGAGACGGGGTCAACGTGACCCTTTTTTAAAAATATTTTCTACGCCACTGCTAATTTTGTCAAACGGGC
The DNA here is from genome assembly GCF_000390285.2 of Anoplophora glabripennis. Classification (NCBI taxonomy): domain Eukaryota; kingdom Metazoa; phylum Arthropoda; class Insecta; order Coleoptera; family Cerambycidae; genus Anoplophora; species Anoplophora glabripennis. The sequence goes on along the minus strand of NW_019416406.1, from coordinate 867,001 downwards.
ACTATTTTCGTGTAAAGTGTTCAATTGTCCATCGAATTGGTCTCTTGCAAAATTTGGATTAAAGCAACCATTTTTAAGAGAAACCTTTGTAGAAAATTTGTAAATCCAATTTTATTTTCATTCATTTTAGTTTCGCATAGTAGACTTGTGCTATTCAAAATAAAATTAAACATCGCCTGTCACTAATGTCAATGTATACAAGTGAGTTAAGTAAACTAGATTATAAGCTTCTTTTTGTCATTTTTACGCTTTAATTTTACAGAAACTTTGACGCCCTGTATCTCGTTAAGGAGGCATTTGCGATCCTATGTTTATTAAGACTTTTCGTCTTAATTTTTCATGTATTACTTGCCCTAGAAAACTGTCAGCGGTTTTTTGAATCACCCTGTATAAGTCTTGGTTAACATTTAATTTAGAAGAAAATATAACTAGAGGCTGTGGGAAAAATGATATAATTCATTGGCTCTTTCCATATGATCAAATTCCCTAAACGATTTTTTACCGCATTTGCTTAAATTATAGCTTTTAAAGGTTTTCTTTGTACGATTGTACTTTATTTTCATCAATTAACAAATAAACTATAAACTTAAAGATAAAGATTTTGCTGACACACACATTTTTTTTTTGGCGCAAATTAGAAAAATTACTTACGATTTGATCAGTGATATAAACAGTAACCACTAATATAAATAAATCGATGAAGTCCTTATACATACATATCTATAAATATCATATAATCAAAATAGATGTTCATAGAAATATTCAAATGTAATTTATTATGTATTTGTAAGGTATTATAACCCTACAAAAATGAGGGTCAAGGGTCAGGTAAATGGCGCCGTCAGCCCATCACAGGACATTTCTTGGAAGGACTTGAATATTCTAGATACTAGAAAAATGAGTAATAATTTTTATTCTCAGATTATAGGTACTGGTTGAAAATGTTCTTATTCCCGATATCAGCTACCTACTTTTTACGTGCATTCAGAGAACGTTCTATGACGTAAGAACTGAAGTTATTTATTTACTTAAGAAAAAATGAGAAACAGTATAATAATGCTTCAATTGTAAGAGCTTAAAATTATCTATTTTATGTAGGTTCTTAAAATTCGACCTGAGAGTTTTTTTAGAAATTCTGAAACCATAAAATTATTTACTTGAACAACGAATTTTGATAATTTATAGAAATATTGATTTGGTTCAAAATATGTTCGTCAAAAACCATTCGTAGGGTACATTATATCTAAGATAGGCGGCATAGAGGAGAGATGGTCCTAGTAGATTCACAAAAAAAATAAAAAAATGCTCTGTGCGGCTATTAGCATACCTACTTACATTGTCAAAATGTAATTTCATTACCTTTTCTTATTATAATAATCTTACTTAGGTATAACCATCTACACAAGGATAGAAGATATGATCAATTAAACAAATTTTGTTTTAAAAAGTCCTATGTTGTCGTGAGCAGAATAATTAAAAAAGCTTCAAAATGAGGTGTCACTAAACATAGGGTGCCATTTAAAGTTTAAGGGTATTTTACGCGCCAGCCTAATGGGTAACTTCCAAGACACCAAAACTAACGCCATCATATGTCCCTCTTGAATAGAAAATCAACGTGTCTCAGGCTTTTTTGTTTTTTTTTTAAATTCCGATATTTTCCAAGTGGAAAGTTTTAATTGGAACACCGTATATAACTGACAATTTGATTGCAGCAACTGTTAATACTCAGCCTCTTGTCTCTAGATTTGATTTTACTTTAAACTAGTCCAGGAAATATAGAGTTGGACGCGACTTTTTGTTTCAGCAAGCTGATGCTAAATATTATGTACAATAACATATTAGTTTCCACAGTCATAAAAATGGGGGAAAGATTGTTTACAGGGTGGTTAATTGTATAATTTTTACGTATAGTCACGTTTTTCGCTTATAACTTTTTTTCGTTCATTTCCACAAGAAAACAGTAAAGTATTTTTTTTCGTCTTCAAATGACCTACAAAACTAGCCCTCCAGCGTCAAAAAATATTGATTAGATCAAAAGTTATAAACAGAAGAAATTTATTTATGACTTTTAAATTAAACATTTATAAACTGCGTTATTATTACCAGACCGTTTTGGCATCGCTAAATAACTCACACTAAATCTGGAATCGGTAAGTTGAATAGTTTACAAGTTATGGCCTTATAAACAAATTAACTAATTATTTGTCTGGACGATCCCGAGGATCTTCCACAATCGCACTGATTTTTTTCAAGGTAGATTTCATAATACTAAATCTATAATTTTCTTTTTAATTTCAAATTTGCAATCTCGAAATTTTTTAATACGACGCACGAGCGATATACTCGGAAAGCTTATGAAAAGAGCTTTAAGTTAAAAAAAAAATCATCAAGATTCGTTGAAAAACAACGGAGCTACAGACTGTCAAATATATTATTTTCAAGCAAATATCCCTCATTTAACGGCTGGACGATATTATCGCCATTTTCTTCGGACTCGCTATCGTTCGCTTCCCCCACCCTTCTGCCGCGCCACAGCTTTGACAATATTTCTTATGCACTTAACATACTTTCACAAATAAAATATTTTTACCTGTAAAAGTGCTCGGGTTGCCGGTTATGACAGTATTTTTTTTGCCGCTACCAACCTAATTTGTTTAACAATCGGCCGTCAACTTTGACGGTCTGTAAATGGGTTGTTTTTCAACGAATCTTGACGACTTTTTTTAACTTAAAGCTCTTTTCATAAGCTTTCTGAATATGTGATAATATATAACTATATCACGCTCGTGCGTCGTATATTTCATTTTGCAACTAAGGCTAAAAAATAAAATAAAAATCCAGGTTGTAAATTTGAAATTAAAAAAAAAAATTATAGATTTCAGTGTATTATTATAAAATCTACATTAAATAACATATCCAGGTGACCAAATTAGAGTCCACCCGACCAGAGCAAATACCACTCTGCCAGAGCAAAATTCCGCTCTGAACCAGAAAGTACCTGAACTTTGTGTTCTGCGGCGAAAAAGAATAAACATACATAATTATAATAAAATAACAATAATAAAATAATGGAAATAATAGTAAAAACATTTAATAAAAATAAAATAAAAAATTTAAGGTCCTCCAGGGGACCAAATTGCAGTCCACCCGACCAGAGGAAATATCACTCTGCCAGAGTAAAACTCCGCCGTGTACCAGAACAAAGTACCAGTGCCCCTAATTTTTACGACTCTGGGAAAATTAGCATATTTTAAATCGCTAAAGTTTTCTACACAAAAAAAGGTAGGTACTGATCATTAAAAGGTCTAACCATGTATGTAATTCTAATTTGATATTGATGTTCCATTTTTCAAACTTCATCGTGCTATAACATTAAAAAATTTTTAAATTTTGTGAAAAATAAGAAAACACCTAGGTATTTGTATTTATCATTGCCGCTACTGGTTTAATTGTTTATTTCTTAAAAAATTGTTTTGTCGTGAAAGTTCTCTAAGTGGGCTTAGAAATTATACCCCAAACAAACCACGAATCCGAATTTGACCACGAATTGGGTCCAATTCATTATTTTTTTTTGCATAAATTTTACAGTTTTCGTGCAAATGACCAAAGACAATATATTTAAAACATGTAGTGTAAAAAATATTTACTACACTATATGATACAAATTCATCAAAATAAAGTATAAGGGTATAAATACGAAAAAAGGGATTTTTAGATCTTGATATAATTTTTCTGTGTTCACATTAATTATCTGGTAAATTTGTTACTCGATTATTTTAGAACTTAATATGAATACTCACAGTTACAAGATGTAATCAGGGTTATTTTAATAACATTTTAATCATAATTTTAAGTAAAATAAATAAAAATTTTACATTTCTTATTCCTATTTTATAAAAATTTTCGAGAGAGGTATGAATGAAAAAACAAATCTGTGAACAAAAAATGTTGTACCAAAAAAGTTACAACTCACAAACAAGTTAATTTGTATTTGTTTCAGAAATTTTCTCTGGCTGTAGAGTAACCCTTATTACAAAATAATTATGTGCAGACAAGACTCGCAGTAGTTTAACTTCTCAATTAATCTATAGAAGGTCAGGTAAAGTCAGCAAGGCAGCGAAGGTGCATTCCGTGCAAAACACACCTGGATAGAGGATGCGTCGTTTCTCGAGGATGAATTTCAAAAGAATTGACCTAACTCTAGTTATCCTCATTAGTTGGTTGGGCGAGCCAGGACAAAGCAGCGATGGCTGCCCTTGTACACAACAAATATGAAGGGATGGGATGCAGCTTTTTAAATTCAGGGATAATTTCGCTTCACTGAGGCACATATGCTTATTACGCTATTCAGGGGTGAACAAAGTGTGTATTATAGTTTGTGCACATTGCGAGCAACTTTATAAAATATACCTATATGATTATTTCACTTTAATTTGACAACTTTTAATAAAATATAAACAAATTAAATTTATTTCGAGAAGAAGCATAAGCATTGGTCAAAACGGATCTATTTTTGAATCAAAGGTTCTATATTACCAATTATTCTTTATTTTTGTCAGAGTCAGATGTTGTTTAAAAAAAAAGTATTTAGGTAATATAAGTTGCATGAATTTTTCTGAAACGGTAGATTTTTCTATCAGATCAAACAAATGAATGTCACAACGTTGGTTGATGAACCTTTAATAATAAGGGAGATATGGTAAAGAAGTGAGACGTAGGTATGTTTTTGTAATTTAGTTCCAATCCTGACTAATGAAGTCAGGATTCGGTAGGCGAATATTCGTGTATTCCACGAATATTCGTTAGTGAACGCCCAAGTACGATTATTTGTCAAGTATTTGCGAAACGAAGCAGACCAATTTTTCGGACGCTTTGATTTATGCCCTCGTAGAGGAAGATTGCGAACAAGGCTAGACAATAATTCCGGTCCTTTCTTGTATGTTTGTTTAGAAGCTCAAGGAAGAAAATATTTATATTCGACTAAAAATGAACAATAAATTATTAGAAGTATTCGCACATGGGTTAATTTGGACGAAATTTCGATATTCTGCCCTCAAACTCCCAAATATACCCAATATTTGCCAATGAACACAAAAGTTTTGAATTCAACAATGCAAATGTGGAGCCTGGGTAGCAACTTGAATTGATGACAGACTCATTTAGCCACGTCGCCCTTACCATAAGATCCCATCAAACTTTATGGCTATAATAATACTTATCATTGGAGTCGCAATAAACTATTCGGTCTGCTTATTTTGACACTTTAGCGATGCATGCTCTAAAACAAAACTCGATAAATAAGTTCAAAATGAAGAAATACATCTTCTATGATCAAAATTATACTATACAAAATTTTCACATTCCTGTATAATCATCTTATTATTGTTTTTATGCAACCTGTTTTCAACACAAAATTTTTCGAGAAATAAATTTATTAAAACTAATTTTCATTAAAAATAAAGAGCATTTGATAGCTTTCTGAATAGGGGATGTAGGACCTCTACATACTATATGTTACTTTAACAATTTGTTGTTTCTTCATCACCGTGTTTCTTCAAGCAGCAACCTATAATTCTTATCTGAAAAATTGTTTCAAAATGCCATAGGTATATTTATTTCACTGACGATATTATAAGAAACAACTACTCTGAGATCTAATATAGACATTCATATCAGTATTGAATTATATCCGCAATGTTTAGTAAAAACTAGAATCATTCGTCAGCAGAATTACAAGGCATATACCGTTTTCGAACTTATTATTTCTCATCAGTATGCCAACCGACGAATAATATAGCTATTTCTGAAGTACTAACTACATAGAGTCAGTATAAATGAGATGTAAGTGAGATGTAAGATATAACAATGTACTCCTATGAATAGCACTGATACTCAATGCCTAGCATACTAAATAATGATTTCAAATCCGGTATATGCTGATTTAGCTGACTACATATTATACGTATAATTCAATACTAGTCGCGACATTATAATTAGTTAATAAGTTTTTTGTTGTGAGTTTGAATTTGTGGTCTCCGATTATTAAAAAAAAAATTTTTGATGTAGGTATTATAAATTTGACAAATATGATGGATTTTAATGTAGCTATTCGGTAAAGGAAATGTTGATGCGGAAAATGTTGATACTGGAATCGTGGAAAAATAGAGAGATGACTGCTTACAACAAATCTCTCTAAAATCACGTGAAACGTAAGAAAGTGCTTATAAGATTTCCACAAAACATAGCTATCAAAGTGACAAAAGTTTACAGTTATTCATAAGAAAAAGTTCTAATTTAAAATGTTCTGCAAGTTTCAGGGCTGAATACTCTATGTTGAACAATGACAACAACTATAACAACAATCAATTTGAAAGTTAACGTTGACAGTTTAAAGTTCCCGATTAACAATTTTGTAAAAAAGGATACGTTCCCAGAAATCCAATAAGTTTACAAACGAAGAGATGAGCAAATATTTGAAGGATGATCCTAATGGGACTTATTTTATGGCGAATTTATGATTATAGATAGTATAAATGATGGGCATTGTAGGCGGGAAGGATTAGTTAAAAATATTATCCAGGATATTTTAGATGAATAAAGAGTTATTATACTTTTACACTAAATAATGATGAAAACGCGGAAATATTTTCTTGAAACTTTTTTGAGAATATTTAAATTTTATATAGTTAAATGGTGTTAAAAGGAATCAATCAGGTTTCCGTAGTAAATATAATGGGTAAAATACCAACAGAAATAACCCAATATTTAAAGGACCCCACACAAACCTTATGGATTTCAGGTCCCGGTGAATTGGTCTGGATTTTTGACATTTTGTACTTGACATCCCCCTCCGAATCGAACAACTTTTGTAAGGGTTATTTTAGAATTAGTGGCTCCCCTGACGAAATATTCAGGTACGCCATTAAAAATATTTTGTCCTTGAAATAACCTTCAAAGGTTGTTCCGAAGAAGAGACTTAGTACATATCTAGGCGTAAAATTTTGCACTCTTCCCGAATCCGAGGTCAAAAATAGAGGTTACTATTTAAAAAAATAGATTTGACTTGAAGGTCAATGTCAGAGTCAAATTCATGGTCATCATTCGATATCTCCCTCCGAATCCAACAACTTTCTTAAAGATTATTTTCGGATTGGTGGCTTCCCTAACGAGATATTCAAGTGCATAATTTAAAACGGGACACCCGAATATATACGAAAATATTGCAGTTAATTATCTATTATGATCCAAAATCGTATCCTATCTAATTAGTGTGTTTCTAATTACCTTGGCCAAGAAATGTTTCATTTTAGGGAACTTTGCTCCTCGGTATCTCGAAAACTGCCCATTTTTGGACTTTGTGCGCATTGACACTTTTAATCAGGAGTATATCAAATACAAAATATCAAAAATCCAGACAAATCCACCGGGACCTGAAATTTGTGCGGGGTCTTTTGAATGATTCCACGTCATGCAGTACATATGTCTTTTGGTGAACTAGTTCTAGTTTATTTAGCAAAAGCCTAAATGGATGTTTTGGGATTGAAGGTAATAGAGGTTGGAAATCCTCTACAGTAGCTGATATAGAGGATTCCGTAGAAAACAAAGAAGAATTCTATAAAAACTGCATTGAATATGATGATTATGATAAATATTTCTAACACATTAAAACCGAACAACATTGATGGAAACAACATTGGGGAAAATGTAAAAAATTCTCAAAAACTATTATTCCAGATTATCCATATACATACTACATTTAAAAAATTTGTAATTTTATCTTTCATTTAAATAAATTAAATTACTGGCTTCTTTTTTATTAATTTTAGCTGTAAAAATACCCACAAATACATTTACCCCATAGGTGCGATAAGCAGCACTTACAAGTTTGGATACGGTTTGTGTACTTTGATCGTTAAGAAAAATTATAACCTCCCAGTAAAATGAACTTATTTTTGTTAACTGTGACAGTAAGCGACGAAAAAATTAATCTAAGAATACTCGTGTAGTCAAGAGCAATCGGCAAATAAGCGTTGTTTTGAATTAGTGAACTGAAAAGATTGCACAATATTTAAATAGACATATGTTAGAAAAAAAGATTGTACCATTACGAGTAAGTAGTGACATCACTGTCCTCGAATTATTTGCGCGCTTCGCATCGCGTGATAACTGCCACTTATACTATACATAAACAGCTTTTAAGTTGCTGAAATGTTTTACGTATTTAACTCAACGGGCACCGCCAAATATGGATTCTTAAAACAGATAAGAATTTGGGATATGTTATTTATTGCCTAATTTCGAGTACATTACCAGTACTTCAGTTGGTACTTATGGGAACTACTTAGCAAATTTTATTTACGTTTATGGTTCAATTATGATTATACTGCGTAAAATGTGATGCATGATTCCCCATTATTAATTCTGATTGGTAAAGACGATTGAGTTATTTAGATTGTTTAATAAGCAAAGTGTTCTTTAACACAGTCCATATCTTTATGATCCCCAGTATGGAATTTTGACACTTTATATCTCGGCATGATCACGAGTACACAACTATAATTCTTCTGCTTGTAACATTAGCAAAAGATAGACAACGAAACAAATTATATTTTTCATTATAATGTTACTGTTTTATTATACATTTGTTTCAACGCTCAGGTAAGTTGCGATTACCATTAGAAGACAAGTCTTTTGATTGCATACGCATACTCCTCCATCCGACTTTAACATCTTAACTCGCAAAACTTTAAGGGTCCCAAAACGACGGTATTCGCAGAGTGACAAGTCTAGACTACATGATGGATGAGCGATGAGACAACACCTCCCATCACAATTATTGTTTTTGAATGTTTCTTGTGCCAACTGAGCATTATCGTGGAGTGGATTGACGTCTTTATAATAGTTCACGTGGTTTTGGTCTTACAGTTTTTGACTTTTAAAAGAAGATGACTGTGATATTCTGTACTGTTGGACCTGGAATATCCCAGAATAACGCAGCCAACACGTTGCGTGCTGACGAAGAGGTTCCCATTTTTTTTTTTTTTTTTGGTGGCGGAGAATTTGCATGGGCCATTCCATGTCACTCTGTTTATTTTCTGGGTTTGAATCTAAAATTAATCCGTGGTAATAATACGGGCAAATAATCATAACTATTCTGAACATGTTAAACAAGTTCATGTGAGATAGGAAGTCATTAAATTATCGACAGCAATAGGGGGCCCTGAAGCAAATGTGATACACTTCTGTAACTTTCAACAAGCGATTTACACCAATCATATAAGGAAAACTTCTTTAGAAAACGCCTTTAGTGACATTATTTGCCAAATTGTGTGTTAGACCAACGATAAAATTTTTAATTTTAAACCAGAAATCAGTTGATGCCTTGTATCCGAATACGACTTCAGAATTGACTCCATCGTGGGCGAAACTCCATCATTCGTTGTATTTGAGGTTATCTATATTTCCAAAGTTAAACGTATCATCTTTTAAATTGCCAGTTTATATCAAAACGTGGAAAAAACTCAAGAGATCATTTTCATGCAAAACGTAAATTGTTTCACAAAATTTTGTTGCAATGTATTTGTTGCTGTTTAAAGATACTTAGAGATAAAATATTCCGTTATCTCATTAACGAGAGCTGCAGGGACTAATGTTTAAGTAGGTGCATAAGAAAATACTCTTAAATTTGTATGAGAGATACTCTTCTTTATTTTTGGCATTTTTAGATTCGTAGATTGAAGATATTTCAATATCTCATAAAAATGTTCTTATTTCTTTATAAAGGTGTTTGTGTCTGTTGAGTTTGCTAAATAGTTTTCAAATAAATATGGTAGTTAGAAGGAGAAGTTTTAAAATGTCTACTAGTGCATTGACATAAATCACCGTTGACGTTGGACAGCCCTGTTCCAAATAGGTAAAATGCAAAATGGCGATGGGGCACATGGCCTGTTGTTATATCTCCTTCTGCCTTTGTGCCTTCGCGACTAAATACCGGATTATTCTTTACAGACCCCGTTCCTGGCACGCAAAAAGCCGAAACTAAATGTCCCAATAATCGCGCGTAAGCTAAAACCCTTTTAAAACTGATTGTGTGTAGCGATAGCTGTAACCCTTGCGCGTTTTTTAGTTGTCTAAGTACTTTGTGAGTGCCTTAACTATTTAGTCGGAAGAAAAAATTTGTAATTTTACATTTAATACTTTATAATGTAGTATAGTTATATATACGAGCTATACGAGAAAGCAACGTTTTTGTCCACATATGTATACTGTACAGGGTGTTAATGATACACTCTGCCAAACTTTAATTGTGGATTCTACGACATGAATTAATAAAAAAGTTCGTATAAACATAAGTCCGGTGTCTCTTCGTTTTCGAGATTCAAGGTGTACAAATTTAAAGAAATATCACGTTAATTTAAATAGCCCTTGAAATTCCTCACCTACATTGTTTAAATTTGGGCCAATAACAACTAATTGCTACGCGAAACTGTCAATCAGAGATGGAGATATTGTAACTCGCTGCCATTAAGAGCATTTTGACGTCACTAAATATTTTGGAAATTGAATAACTGCCTTTAATTTCAGTTGCTCCTCTAAGTAAGATGATATTTCCTTCGAAAGATGAGAGATATGAGAGAAAGAAAGATGAGATGATTTTTGGTTACAATATTTGTTAATTCAAATAGGTATGCGTACGAAATACTACATTACATAAAAAGTAACACCAATTCGATTCGTGACACAGAAAGGTATTTTTCTTGAAAATATACCTAGTGTAATTATGAAAATAACATTCTCAAAAATTTTAAATTGCTATATCTGCGACTTTTTTATTAATTTTTTATATTGTACTTACTTTCTATCAAGAAATTGCTATTTCAAAAGAATAACTCAAAAATTGTTCTGTTTTTCGAATGAAACGAAAGATTACTTTTTCCAGAATTCTTAGTAATTTCGAAAACGAAGTTTTAAAATTTGACAAGGTATTCCGTTAGAACCCTACATATTGTAGTAGAAATTGATTAAATAATGAAAAATGTTTTTTTAGAATCCATGTTAAAATTTCTACAATTATTTTTGTTTCTGGAAATTTATATTGACGATAATAAATGTTTGCCGGTTTCTTTTCATGTCTTTGTTTATTTGATATTTATATTTCCTTGTTAAAAAAATAATTTAATCTTTATATATTGTAATTAATAATTAACATATCGTATTATTTTTTAAAAGTACAATATTTGTATTTTTTTCTTTATTTTCAAAGGTATTAAGCCAACTCATATTATGTCTAAAAATGTTCCTAAAATTCTCATTAGATGCAATTAAGTAAGCTTTTTTATGCTAATTTATACAAATATTGAAGATAACAGAAGATTATCGAGACTTCGGTAAACCTGTATATTTATAGCAAGGGTTTAGAAAGAAATACTATACCTAATTCTAGATCATGTTTTTTTTTTCTAATTGCTGTGTAGATAGGTTCAACTCATTAATAGACATCAGTTTCATTATAACAGCCATGGACCACCAAATACAAGCTGACGCATCACATACAGGATCACAATCCCCGAAAATCTTTGATATCAATGGGCATGGTAATCTATTACCGTGGTTTGTTTCTTACCTATCAACTCTCAAGTAGGAGCTTATAGTTTTAAATTACATCACATATCTTTTTCTTAATATTTATAAACGATATAAAAAATTCTAGATGTTTATTATATTCTTTATTACATATGATCCTAAAATTCTCTCATTACACGACTGTGATCTTAAGCAACAAGATCTAGATTGTTTTTCTAGTTATTACCGAAATAATAGATTATATTCAAATCTGAAATCATGTAATATATCTTTTACAAAAAATTTCTTCGTTATAGTCTATAGAATATAAACATGTTATTGATAATGGACATATCAACCGAGTCATCCAGATTAAAGATTTAGGAGTAATTTTCAATAGTATGAGCTTCACTAAAATGAAAATCGAATTAATAGTTAAGATGCTTGGTTTCATATATCAAAATCTGTATCTGTAGATTTCAGATCAGAAGCGTTAATTATTATCGTTAAATATTATGAATATGTTTGTAGCAGACAATATAGTTGAACTTATATGGGAATAAGAAACAATGCAGATAAAATTTTAAGAGAATTATATTTTAAAAATGAGGCTGATGATGAAAAACGAAACGTTGTACTGAATTTATAATGCCACCAAACTGACAAAAATATTATACATGTTTCTACGAAAATTGTAATATTATTTAACTTTCCACCCATCCTGAAATTCCAAAATAGTAATATTATTTTATTCAATTGGAAACACCTTGTAGGTATAGTAACTAAATTTGGCCATAAATATGTAATAAGACTGCGTGTAGAACGTTTCTACCAAACTATTTTTATTGGTAGGTGTTTCTTTTTTTGTATAAATAACATTTGAGTTTTGATGTTACAGAAGAACAAATTAGAGAGCATTTTACCCCTCCCCCTTACCTACATGTTTCAACTTGTGTAATTTCTGGCACCTTTAATGCTAGGAGAATGTGTACCTATTTTATATTTAGGATACTGTGAACTACTTCCGATTATATTTTTGTGAACTAAACAACCACAATCTACAGGTACTTGTAAACATCATAATTGTTTCTTGGAAATAGTTAGTGAGCATCAATAAAGTATCCCCTCGCTAAGGAGCTGAATGGCTAATTTTATCCACTTAGCAATAGTGTTAATATCGATTTACTGAATATAAGAATTAAAAGAGTGCACAAAAAATTGGGAAAACCCAAACCTACATAAAATTTATTGGAATTCTAGACTAGATGGTCTATGCCAGTGTCTCCGCAGGTTAAATTTTATTGAATAATCCGATTATTATTATCTTCTACACTTCACCTGCAAAATTTTATATTTATATATACTTAGTATTAGGTAAATTATTATAGATAAACAAAACTTTCTTTATTATTAATATAAGAAAGTTGAGAACATTTCAAAGTGTATAAAATTTTAGTTATTTACTTTTTAAATAATATTTTCATATTAAAAACCGCCACTGATAAAAACTTGTCTCAATAGACAAAATAATCGAGAACAATTTTAATTTTTTTTCTTTACTGTATGGTTCACTATTTTGCATCTGTAAAATAATAAAAATGTAATTAATCTATCAAATGGATTTTTCAAGGGTTTTTATAGTAAAAAATTGTTCCCTAACCAAAAGTCTCACACCGCAAAAAGGAAATTAAAAATTATAAAATATCACTTTAAGATTAAAAAATGAATCTATTTTCGTTCACAAAACTCACATTTGAGTTCACGTAAGTGTGAGTTCCAGTGTGTCCGTTAATACAAGTTCCAAACTTCTATGTGATACTTCCTGGCCAAAATTAACTTAGAACGTTCTGATGAAACTAGGTATTAATTCCGACTGCTTATGAAAAAGTAGTGGTTTGAAGATGACGAAATTCATAGTGTTTAAATATCTTCTAAACATATTGAGGTATCAATACTAAATTTAGTACATGTTTTTGGCTATTAATAATTCTAATTTATACAGTCTTCAAAAAGATGGATTATGTGGTATCCTCCACGTGCAAGTTCTGACTTTGTAACAGGAAATATGATGGTAATTGAAACAATTTTTTTCTCCTGAAAAATGTTAATAAAATACAACATAGTTTTTGGGTCAAATAAAAAGTTCAATTATTACCGAAGATAATACATAAGAAGACTGTGATGGTCTCTTTCACACATACCTAAATCAATAGATATAAACATCAAAGAATGACTACTTGAGATGTGGTATTGTACATTAATTAGTTTTTTTTTTTCAATAATATGTATTAATGAAATGTATTAGATTAGGGAATAAATAATAATAACTTAAGATATTTTATTTTTAACTCTACAATTATCAATAGATTAATCAGTAACGTATTTCCCTCCCAACGTTCAACAAGTTCCTCGATGCCTTTCCTGTAGAAATCCTCCGGTTTTGACTCGAAAAACTCATCCAACCAACTTTAACAAAAGCGAAAGAGGTGAAAATCAGAAGGCGCGAGATCGGGAGAGTAAGGCGGATGGCTCAGATCTTCATATTGGCGATATGTAGTCGCGCATTGTCATGTTGCAAAAGAACGGCGTATCGCCAATCAGCTCTTTTTTGTTTAATAGCAGCAGGAGTCGCCGTAGTTATTTGGCACAGAGTTCTGCGTTGGCGGTTTGATTATTTGGTAAGAATTCGTAGTAAAGAATTCCTTTCCAACCCCACCAGACGCATAAGATTGTCTATCGAGGATGAAGTTCTGGTCTTGTTCGCAAAGTTGCTTATTTTTTAAGGCTTATCCATTCTTTCCGCTGGTTCAAGTTCACGTGCAACACCATTTTTCATCACCAGGGACAATAATATAAAGAAAACGTTCCTTATAACCACGTGTTGATCAATGACGACAGAACAAACCAGTGACAATTGCAGAGCGTTGATTCTTATTGTATTCGTTCAAAACATGTGGGACGCAAGATCGAGTCTTCGAACTTTTTCAATCCAATGCAGGTAGTTTACTACTGTTTTGTGATGATATCCCATCTCCTGAGCTAATTCTCTTGGATTGTCTTAGTCATTAGTCTTTCGTGAAGGAGTCGATCAATTGCTCTTCATCAAATTGAACAGGGTGTCCGAACGATTCATATCTTTAAGGCTGAAATCACCTTCTTTAAGACGCAAAAACCACGTTCGTCCATTAATCGCATCATCACTATCACATCATTCTAGCGTTTTCCCGTCTTGATTGAAAATAAAAAGAAGCAAATGCCGAAAATTATTAATTTGACTACAACTTAACATTCCATTTAAATGAATGAAAATTCACAAAAATTAAATCTAACGAAGCAACCAAAAACACATCTGACGTTTTAATTTCACAATGCGTTCAATTTTCATGTGAATTCATAAATTTGAAAAAACAAACATTACATTTTTCCTAATTCATTATTATTAAATATGTAGTTTTATTTCAATTTAAATGTTTATCCGAAGAAACTGCGTTATATCTATATTTAAGTAACTATTTGTACTGTTAGATATGAAGGAAACAAAAATAAGAACGATTTTGTATAAGAAAATAAAATAAAAATAAGCAGAGTGTAAATAAAGAAAATCGTAATAATATACCTTGCCTAAGATTTGTATTTTTTCAAATGTTTTTAATAAACAAATGATTAGATTAGTTCCTAATGTTATCTTATAAATTAAATATCTAAATGCATGTTAGCGATATACAGGCTGTCTTATAAAAAACGTCCCAACCTGTAACTCTGTTAATAATTGTTCTATTTAAAAAAACAAAAGACTGTTGTTAATGGCTTGACAAATACTACAATCAAGCACTGATTTTAATTTGTTTTGCCATCATCAGAACGTTAGGGGATTTTCAATTGTTTTTTTTTTTAATGTCAAGTTATTATTTTTTTGGCCTTTTCGATAGAGTATTTTTTTCTGCAGTCGACGATATATTACAATTTGATATTTGTTAAATATTTTATGCAAAAAATATTTTTTTACAAAATTTATTAGAGAATTGCTCTCTGTCTAAAGTAACAACAATGAAGCAAAACTAAATATCAGATCAATAACAAAATAAAAATGTAACAATAAAAAAACCTTATAAAAATTGTTCGAACTGTCTTCCATCTTGTTGAATACATAATTGACATCTTCTGGCTACCTCATGTAGCATTTAATATTAAGTTTGGAGGTATTTCACGGTAAACGTTTATAATCCTCTCTCTTAAAATACTTACATTTTCCGGATGTGTCAAAACCTAAAATCTGCGGGGATGAGGTCAGGAGAACGAGGACCAGTCATGCCAATCCACCTTTCATCAAAATTTGCATTTAACCAATTAGTGTTTATTCTAGCATTATGCAGGGGAGCACCATCTTGTTGAAAATAAATCCTATACACTTCTGCAAGCGGTAAAGTATCCAAAAAGTTTGCAAGATTTTCTGACAAGAGATATTTGTCGTTAGTTAGAGTTCCATCAATGAAAAATGGTCCAATTAATCGATTATCTAGAATGCCGCACCAAACATTGACACTGAATCTCATCTGACTATATAGTTTTTCTCCAAAATCCTGCGTCTTGTCTCATATTTAAATAAAAATGGCAAAACTGCTCCCTTCAGACACTACCGTTATCTTCTAATACTTGCACTTTCTGTGGTATATGTGATTTAAATTTGTGTTTTTTTAAGATTCTGTGTACTGTGTCTTTTGAAGAATTAATATTACATGCAATTTCTCGAGTAGAAGTTTATGGATTTCAAAACGTCTAATTCTACAGGACCACTAAAAATGCGTTGCGAATTTTTAGGCTATTTAAAAGCACCATACATTCTGATATTGTCTTCAAGTCTTTTAAATTTTCGTCGCTGTGGAAGAGCCCTGTTTGGAAACCGAAAACATAACGGTCAGATCATTAGTGTTCACAGTTTTTGAGTTACAATAATTTCTTTGTAGTGTGGTGTGTAATAACCACTTGACAATACAGTGATACGTATTTTGCCTAGGAAATTATGCGTACGTGACATTTAATGCTTCTAAAGTTAATTGTTTTCATGGCGAATTTGACATTTTTATCAGAAGTTGCCGTGAATTAGACGTAGCATTTCTCTAATAAATTCTGTAAAAAAAATATGTTTTCAATAAATTATTTAACAAATATCAAGTTGTAATATATCGTTAACTGCAGAAAAAAATAATCTATCGGACAGGCCAGAAAAATAGTAACTTGACATTTAAGAAAAAACAATTCAAACGTTCTGATGATGGCAAAAAAATTAAAATCAGTGCTCAATTGTAGTATTTGTCAAGCCATTAACAACAGTCTTTTGTGTTTTTAAATAGGACAATTATTAACAGAGCTTGGGGCGTTTTTATAAGACAGCCTGTATGATTAAGAATATACAGCAGTGGAGTAGTCCATTACGTGATAAATATAATTTACTTTTTTGGATAAAAAAGATTTAACCCGTGGCTAAAATTAACAAAATGATACGTAATCGGCGCAATAGTTCATTTAAAACTTTCTATGTTAGTGTTAACCAAGGAAACCCTGTAGAAATTTGGCAGTCTGATTAAGATATTATTCACAGTCAATAAAAACATGCTATTATTTCCCTGTTTCAATTATTTTGTGCTTTACCCTGTATAATAATAACTAATCTAACCAAAGGAAAAAGTATGTATTGCTCTAATTTATTATAAAACAACATGAATTAGTTCGTTATCACTTGTACTTTTTTGCTTAACCAGTCTCATCTTTTTACTCCCATGTCAAGGAGATTACAGGGATATCGGAAACCGTTAGTCATACAGGGTGGCTCAATTTACAAAAAAGTTGCACAATTATGAGGCTAGTGTTTTGGTGAAAATAGATCCAAGATATCTTCGATAGTTTGTCATTGTCAGTGATTTATATTCTAATGCACAAAATACGTAAAAAGGTAACTTTAATTTTTTCCCTAAGATTTGCCGTTCTCAAGTTATTCATACCAATACAATCCCCTTGTGGCAGACACTTCTAACCATAATATTACGAGAATATTTATATTTATGCTTAAAAGTAAGTGCAATTTGTAAGCACATCATCAAAATTATTTACACTCCTTCCTACACCACCTGTGAGGTAGTGTTCCTGGCGTGTTTTAGTTTTACCTGGCCTGAAGGCCTAATACTCCTTACAAATAAGAACAATTAAAATCAAAATAATAATAAAAATATATTTACCAAGCAACGGCAACTAAACAAGATACAAAATTAACGTTACGTATTTACAACAATTGTTCAAAATGGGAACCACCCACATCGATACGTTTTTACATCTTCTATTAATGGAATGAATTGAAGCAAATATCATGTGGTGGTTTTCTTTTAATTCATTACACCCGTCTTCTATTCGTTGCAGTAGTTGTGGTCGTGTATCTGTTGAAGTAGAATAAACTTTACTTTTCAGATAACCCTAAACATAGAAGTCCAGGGGATTTAGATATAGCAATCTGACTTGCCAATACACTGGACCCTCTGCACCATTATGGTTGACATTGGCATTTGGTCTTCTACCTATCCATCGTCCCATATAATTTTCATTAAGCAGATCTTATATTCTCCCAGAATGCGCAGGAACACCAAATTACTGGAAATTTAAACGGGGTGACAAGAAGAAATATCCACAAATTTTATTGCGAACTATTCCGAGCTGCTCAAGGGGATTGCATTGGTATGAATAACTTGAAAACGGCGAATCTTAGGGAAAAAAATCGATAATTTGTAAAAAATGCAGTGGTGTAGATTTTTTTATACAGAAGGAGATGACCCCTACCCAGTTGTACACCACTGGTTGTACCTTTAGAGATCATATTTTAGGGAATGCAAGGCCTATTATCATAGATTATCTGTACCAAATTTTATTGAGATCAATTGATAGATTCCTGAGATATAAACAAAAAATCAGTTTTTTTTAACAACTTTAACACCCTCTATCTCTAAAACGGGGCCATTCCAGACCTTTGTTTATAAGGCAAACACATATTATTTTAAAGAGATATCTGCCCTCGAAGTTTCCTGCATAAAATTCGGACCACCCTGTATATTCATGTAGACTCGTGAGTTTACGTATAACATAAACGCGAAAATGTTTATTTAAAACAACGATTTTAAAAAAGTAATACTTATTTATATTTGTGTTTTTTTTTCTGCTATAGGAAGAAAAGTCTAATTTTATACATGATAATAAAATTTAATTATTGACGCTGTTATCTATTTGAAATACATTAAGATTTGTAATTTAGCGGAAACACTACTCACTTATGAAACGACATAGTAGTCTTGATTTAAATCGCAAGCCTTTTATTGTAAAATGTCCCACATTACCCTTCGTGAAGTAATGCAAACTGATCTTCCTCATTAATCTACATTTAAAATCGAACCCCTGCGTTATCATCGCTGCATTATATGCGTATTTACAAGCACGACGAAGGTGAGGGATAAAATAATATATGTACGTATCATTCATCTAGGCTGTTTGCGGCTCAGAGATCAGTCTAAATGAAGGGATGTTTGCTCTACATTGGCGTAGAGACATGGTTTGTTCAAAGGTAGTAAACAGTTAAATGAAATATTGTTTTCTATCATTAAAAATAAGTTCAGGTCATTTGATTATACAGTGTGAGTCACTAAATTCAAATAATGCGGTACATGAAACACAAAATTAAAAAAATATTCGGACATATCTATTATCTAGAAAATATGACTCCATTGATGATTCTTTTAAATAGCTACGTTTGTTTTTTTAAACGGTGTGTAAAATTTGATGGCTCTAAGCTAAAGCTAAAGCTAAACAAAAGCTCAGCCAACTGGAACTATGCGAACAACACCCACCATAGCAATGTAGTTAATGTTGTGTCTACCACCTCTGGATATCTATCTAAGAGAAGTGTCCTTGACAATCATGCTTCGCCTCAAGAACGTTGGTTTCAAACCAGATGTAGGATGCGGAGAAGTTAGAAGTAACCAATGGAAGGGGGTCGTCAGGAAGATGCCCCTTCTGCTGGCAGACACTGACAGTATTTCTCCCCGGTTGTCGAAAAACCCTACACCGAGACAGGAGGAGACCGGCCGCGAAGATGTAATTAACATCTTCACAGACGGATCAAAAAGGAAGGAAGGTGCAGGATGTGGAATATATTCTAGATCCTTGCATATCCGATATCAGTGGACAATGGATAAGCATGCTACCATGGTACAAACGGAATTAGGAATTAGATATAACCATAACCGCTAAAGAAATCGCCCGTAAGCACACTGCGGGTAGAATCTACGCAAGCACTACTGATCTTACGTAATCGCAAAATAATGACTAGGTCAGTATGGGAATGCCACCAGGCACTGGCCGTGGCCTCAGTTACCAACAGCATATATGTATGCTAGGTCAAGGGACACGACCGGCGCAATGGCAATAAAGAAACTGACAAGTTAGCCAAGAGTGCATGCGAGAAACACTTCTTTGTAGGGGTTGTGAACAGGAAGACGAGACAGTACTACATGTGCTATGCGAATGCTCTCAAGAGAATCCGTATTGGGAGAGTGTTCTGTGGCCTATATTAGAGAGCACGTCACCACCTTTTTCTCTGTAAGAAGTTGGTTAGCGGCTCAGGTGGATTGACTCCTAATGGTAGGAAGTACAAGGGACCCAAAGGGGCCTAAGTAGCTTTTTAAGCAACCCTCCCTAAAATTCCAGATTCCAGAATCCAGGTCGAGATTATTTGTCGTACTTTTTCACGCCTCTTTTTTAAAATTATATCTTAAATTTATTATTGACTAAATATAACATAGGTGATTCTTAACTTATAAAGTTTCTGATGAGTAGTAATTGGAAAAAAAATGAAGAATGTTGTGGAAGTTTACTTAATGAATAATCAGAGAAATAATAAATTAAGTTAAAATATTTACATACAACTATACTATAATATATTTATAGAACTTCCGTGTTGGAGACGCCCATGGAAATTCAACAGAATAGGAAAGAGGAACACAGAGAACAAATGTCGCTTAAAGCCATCAGCCAATCTTTACCATTGTACAGAGATCAGTGCTGACCATTGTTTGCGGTTGCAGCCGGCACCGCCGCTTCTGATCCCACTTAGATGTCATCTCATTATCTCTTATTCCTCTTTTTTAAACATATTTAGTTGCCAATAAGCCGCTTGCGGTTATTACGGAGAAACGAATGCTATGAGAGGGACATTTCCTACTGGTTCTAACACCTCTTTGGATGTATATCCTTCAACAAACGACAAGCGACTTGCTGTTGTTGAATATTTGAAAGAACATTTCGAATGCATTAGAATAATACCAACCATAGGACTATAGGAAAGGTAGATCAGTAATAAAAATTCAGGAAAGTTACGCATGCAAAAAAGAAAGCATGTCCGTTTCATAAATTTCAAACAAACTTCTTATGACAGAATAAGAAGAAAATAAACTATCTAAGGCGTTGAAAAAAGTAGAGATAAATGGAAAATTAACAACGACATTAAAAGAAGTCAGTAATACAGTAAGAGAAATAATAAATTAACTGAAAAATATACTATTAAGGGAAGGGATATGACATTATCATCGTTACTTATTAATAGTGCTCTGGAGTACGAGTATGTGACAAGGGAGGCTAAGTTAAATAGAAACGGATTATTTTATTACAAAAGGAATACGTGTCTAGCGTTTGCAAACAATTTGGTAATATTAACAAATAATATAGAAGAACTACTATAATGCATTTTAAAATTAGAAGAAGTAACGCAAGAAATCGGATTTGAAATTAATTAATTAATAATTAAATACGAAGTACATGACATGGACAGAAAAAGAATCTGATAATCAAGAAACATCGAGGAAGAGTCTACAATTTCGAAGGAGTAAAAAGTTTTTCTCCAACCGTCACAAAACTATGACATTTTTTGACTCTCAGAAGTCTCTAAGGTTGATTTTCCTTACTGAGAAAAAAAATGGTATCTTAGCAACAAACGTACCTATTCACTTTTAATCCTAGGAGCTAAAATTGACACTTCTAATCCTTAGATTAAACGTGTTAATCAAGTTTTAATTTCTAAAAGTTTATTCAACAATATTTACAATAATTTTTGTTTATCCACATTGATATTAAATATACAGTTTGAACAAGTATTAAAATTAATTAAACCACTGATACTGCCACTACCCTCAATCTTGGAGCAATTCCCAAAGCAGTCCAACACGTTTTCATTAATAGTTGTATTATTTTCAAATGTTGTGAAATCAGAAATGACAACGGTGCCTGGTTTTCTCATTACCACTATCAACTTTCCGTATTCCTTTCGCAATATTTTCTTTATTAAAAAGTGAGTCTTCAATGTGGCCTTCCGCCACGGTGCTCGATCTGCATCCTCCGGGTCTTTTAATAGTCCAGGAAATATAGAGTTGGACGCGAATTTTTGTTTCGGCAAGCTTAATTTATCACTATAGATGCTAAATATTATGTACAATAACATATTAGTTTCCACAGTCATAAAAATGGGGGGAAGATTGTTTACAAGGTGGTTAATCGTATAATTTTTACGTAAATTCACGTTTTTCGCTTATAACTTTTTTCCGTTTATTTCCATGAGAAAACAGCATAGTAATTTTTTTTCGTCTTCAAAAGACCTACAAAACTAGCCCTTGAGCGTCAAAAAATATTGAGTAGATCAAAAGTTATAAACGGAAGAAGTTTATTTATGATTTTTGAATTAAACATTTATAAACTGCGTTACTATTACCTACCAGAACGTTTTGGCATCGCATCCTCTCATTCCTTATCACTGTCTAATAACTCACACGAAATTTGGAATCGGAATAATACATTGAAATATATAATTTTTTTTTAATTTCAAATTTGCAACTTGGAAATTTTGTTTATTTTTTAGCCTTAGTTGCAAAATAAAATATACGACGCACGAGCGTGATATATTTATATATTATTACATATTCGGAAAGCTTATGAAAAGAGCTTTAAGTTAAAAAAAAATCGTCAAGATTCGTTGAAAAACAACGGAGTTACAGACTGTCAAATATATTATTTTCAAGTGAATTTTCACTTATTTAACGGCAGGACTATGAATCATTTTCTTCGGACTCGCTGTCGTTCGCTTCCCCCACCCTTCCGCCGCGCCACGGCTCGCCAAAAATCAAGCGACCCACTGACTTTTGACAATATTTCTTATGCACTTAACATACTTCCACAAATAAAATATTTTTACCTGGGAAAGTACTCGGGTTGCCGGTTATGACAGTATTTTTTTTGCCGCTACCAAACTAATTTGTTTAACAATCGGCCGTCAACTTTGACAGTCTGTATC
Source organism: Anoplophora glabripennis (assembly GCF_000390285.2). Taxonomy (NCBI): domain Eukaryota; kingdom Metazoa; phylum Arthropoda; class Insecta; order Coleoptera; family Cerambycidae; genus Anoplophora; species Anoplophora glabripennis. The sequence goes on along the minus strand of NW_019416406.1, from coordinate 844,065 downwards.
TCCGTTGTTTTTCAACGAATCTTGACGATTTTTTTTTAACTTAAAGCTCTTTTCATAAGCTTTCCGAATATGTAATAATATATAACTATATCACGCTCGTGCATCGTATATTTCATTTTGCAATTAAGGCCAAAAAATAAAAAAAAAATCCAGGTTGCTTTGAAATTAAAAAAAAAGAAAGATTTCAACTTATTATTATGAAATCTAGCGATTGTGGAAGATCCTCGGGATCGTCCAGACTAATAATTAGTTAATTTGTTTAGAAGGCCATAACTTGTAAACTATTCAACTTACCGATTCCAAATTTCGTGTGAGTTATTAGACAGTGATACGGAATGAGAGGATGCGATGCCAAAACGTTCTGGTAGGTAATAATAACGCAGTTTATAAATGTTTAATTCAAAAGTCATGAATACATTTCTTCTGTTTATAACTTTTAATCTAATCAATATTTTTTGAAGCTTGGGTTAGTTTTGTAGGTCTTTTGAAGGCGAAAAAAGTACTTTACTGTTTGCTCGTGGGAATGAACGAAAAAAGTTATAAGCGAAAAACGTGAATTTACGTAAAAAGTATAGGTACAATTAACCACCCTATAAACAATCTTCCCCCCATTTTTATAACTGTGGAAACTAATATGTTATTGTACATAATATTTAGCATCTATGGTGATCAATTCAGCTTGCCGAAACAAAAAGTCGCGAAATGGTCATTTCCCAGCTTATTTTCCTGGCCTATTAAGACAAGTGAGGTCACCACTGTCGTCAACTAAAAGGGTAGCAGACGTTCGTCGTAATGCGTGTCCACTGTATGCGTGTCTTTCCAGTCGTCCAACTTCAAAATGTTTGCCCCTTTTTGCGAGACGGCACTGATTTTATGAATACCGACCACCATTCGATGACACTTTCCACTAACATATCTGAGAAATAATCGACGTTCTACCAATCCGTAAAGGAACATGTTTTCGATAAAACTTAAGTAATTGTCTCCCGGCACAGTAAAAGAACGTGGTCTCTTGGTTTTAGCACAGACAAAATAGCTATCGCCACGCTATATTCTCTGTGGTTTTAGTATTGGGAATTTTTATAATTAAAGCGGATTTCACATCTTGAACATTATTAATAGTCAAATATTTGACAAAGTATCCATGACTAATCTATAGGTATATCCTACTTTCCCACATTGCTTTATTATCAAAATTTGGTTTGAATAATTTCAAACAAATTAATAATTAAATGGAGGATTTCGGTTGGAGAAAAAAATAGCATATTTTCTTTCAAATCGAAAGCGATATAAACTGTGATAACTACTGGTTTTTAATTAGATATAATGTATGTAATACAAAACTTTAATTACAGCTAGGTATTTTTCTATGTTACCTACGTTTCAAAATAAATAAATCCTCATACTACTGTAGTATCAAAACATCTAAATATGTAAAAATGTAGTATAGATAAGGTAATAAACTGCCAAAAAAATAATAATGATAAACAACACGATGTTCAATTGTTATTGCAACATATGTAAATAATAATTCTGAGATATTTATTACAACTTTTATCTCTTCAAATCTCAATAAGTATCTAAAAAAGGAAGTACCTATCTATCTATATTTTCAATTTAATAAAAAATGCCTAGTTTTCAAGTAAATAAAGTTGATTTATTAATTAGATATATTAGAATGTGCCGTTATCGCCATATATTATAAAATAATATACCTGACAGTAAAAAAGAACTAGGCAAGATAATCAAAGATTACTTATCTACGTCACAGCATTTTAATATGAAATTGGTTCTTATTGAGGAAGAGGCATATAAAAGATTTTAAGGCATTAAAGGAAGTGATAAAATATTCTTCAAAATTTAATTTCGAAACAAAAAATGGGTTTAATCACAAAAACAACTGTTATCATTTCCGAAGATTAAGTGATAGCAAGCGCTATTAATATTCCTGTTATAAATATTTTTGTCTGGCTGATCTTAGTCATGCTCTCATACCTTCCGAAAAATACCATCTAATCCGATAAACAGAATGGGTAATAAAATCACTACTAACGGCCTGTTCACATACCTAAAAACTAATTCTACAATTGCAAACCTATATACCTATAAGTTTAACTACCAAATGTGAAAATACTGAATAGGGCTCTTGAAAAGAGAAACGGAAAGAAATAATTTTTTTGTTTAAAATTCATAGACTACAGTTAACCACAGGATACTGCGTGCAAGAAAGTTATCAGCTATTTAACAAATAACTGTGATGAAACACACTCCTCTTTTCCGGAATTTTAACTTATCAACAATATCTAATCTTTTGCTGGCATTGCCGAGAAAGAAAACAACGAAAGGAGACTATTTTGGTGCCGTAGAATGCGATGATAAAATATTGGAAAACCTTTACAGGCTATTTCATAAAACGTGCTCCTAAATTGTTTTGAAAGATGAAATTATTATGTGATAGTTTTAAGATGACAAATTTTGACATATAATTTTTCGATAACGTTTTGTTTGTGTTACTCCTGTTATTTCCAACGAATAAATGTAAAATAATACGATTAATTATTCTGAAATCAATTTTTATAACAGAAATTTAATATTCCAGCCCTTGTTATACCTAGAATGAATGGTCTATTCCACACAAATACAATTAGCCTTAGATTTGTTCGACATTACCGTCATACTTTCTTTGTAATTGTAAAGGTTATGTGTGTTTCTCAAAATGTAAATGTTGTTAAATTAAAATAAAAATAAATCAAGTTAAACAGAAATAACGATAAATAGTCAAAAGATGTGTAATCCAGTTATTTTTTCGTCGTTCTCTATATTCGATTAGTAAACGCGATTACTTGTATTGAACTATAAAGTTCAATGATGAAAATTGTTAGTTGTGTTATTCTTGCCACTGAAATATTTTTGAATGACAAAAGTTTCATGTTTAAATACAGGGTGATTTAAAAAACCGTAGACAGACTTCTAGGGCAGATAGTAAGTACATGAAAAAATAAGAACGTCTCAATGAATATGGGGTCACAGATGCCTCCTTAACGAGATACAGGGTGTGATAGTTCCCTTTTTTCGTTAAATATACGCAATTTTCATAAATATTATTAAATTAGCTATGAATTTGACCTCTTGGAAAATTTGGATGCAATTAACCGTTTTTAAGTAATGTGGGTTTGAAGTAAATTTGTAATTAATAATAATGGTTAGAAACAACGAATTATTATTATGAATCAATAAATAGTAACTAGTAACTAATAGTAACAATGTAGATACAGGGTGTCTGAAGGTTCGCGTCTCAAGCCCATAACAGACAAACGAAAAACGACAGTAAAAATCTGTTTAGATGGCGTAAATAGGGACTTGCTACAAATTACGTCATCAACTTGTTTTTTCCATACAACATACCCATTTTTTATACTAAAATTATCTTTTTTTTTAACACATTTTGTACAGAAATTTTTTTCTCTATCTCTTCTTCTTAAAAAGTTACAATAACAAACATTATACAAAAATATATTCTATTGTTTTGGTATTAGTCATGACTTAATCAACATTACTGTGAAAAACAATCGTTGTAACTCTTGTCACAAATTTGTTTACATATTAGTTGCCATGTTCTTCTTAAAAGAGATCACTCCACGGGGAAAAATACAACAATAATCATATTGACGGTTAAATAGGATAACGAAATAAAGAAAATATTAAACAATTTTAATTGTAACTAATAAATATAACAATAAACACAAAACACAAAACAAAATATAAAGTTATTATTATTACTTTAAAAAATTTTCGGTATGCATGCCTCCTACCTCTAAGTATTTATCAAATCTCTTCCTAACTGTCCTTGTAGTTTTATCTTGAAAGATTCCCACAAGGATGTCGAATCTTTTGCTTTAAATGCTCCAAACTTCTCGTGGGTGTCTTACATGCTTGATTTTTTAATGTTCCCCATAAAAAATAGTCTAGGGGCGTTAAGTCTGGAGACTGCAGGCCATTCTACAGGCCTATTAATTTCAATCCACTTAGTTCCGAAAATATAGTCTGTAACTCTTTTACATTCATGTGAAGGAACCATCGTGTTGCAACCACATTCAACCTGAGCCGCAGCGGCACAAGTTCAAGTAGTGCTGGAAGCTTATCTTGAAAAAACTGTAAATAGCTATTAGCGTTCAATACATTTTCATAAAAGTATGGGCCAATTAAATGAATTTTCAGTGGCCCAGTAATGTTAGTTTCTTTTAATTGGCTTGACACTACTTGTAAAACGACTCTCATCGGTCCAAAGAATGTGTTGTAAGAGTCTATTATTATATATTTTCAAATTAACTATTATTTGAGCTACATAATTAAGTCTTTTTTTTAGCATGTATGTCAGATAAATGCTCCAAGTTATTTAGTCATGGTAACCATTGGATCTCAATATTCTTTACACAGACCTTCTTTTTAAATTGAATGCAAAAGTGGCCTATCATATAGAATTTCTAGGATTTTCCTCAAAATATTGTAATATTCTAGCTACAGTAATATCGTTACACACTGATTTTGAAATTCCTTTCCCTTTTCTTGATGACAATGCATTTTCGTTAACAGGCAAAATTTGTTCCAATCTGGCAAATATTTTCGAGTTAATAGCTTGAAGCTCTAGATACCTATCATGATATAAGTTAGCAGCTCTTCTGGTATTTTTTTGATATTCACTATAAATTAAAAGCATGTGAACTTTTTCATCGTTTGTGAACATTTTTTAATTTTTAGCAACCACTTACTAATTTGTTTATCATTGTTTATCAAATAGCGTTTGACATAAACTAATAATAAACAGACTTTGGCAGCACTTTCAGCCATTGTTCTCACCGCAATGTTGATTAAATCTAATTCCAATACAATAGGATATATTTTTGTATAATGTTTATTATTGTAAATTTTTAAGAAGAGATAGAGAAAAAAATTCTGTACAAAAAATGTTCATAATAAATAGATAATTTTAGTTATCATAAAAATGGGTATGTTCGTGGAAAAAAAGTTGATGACGTCATTTTTTATTTTCTGAATTTTGAAAAAAATGTTTTTCAAGCGCAAAACGAACCCTAGCGAGTCCCGATTCACGCCATCTAAACAGATTTTTACTATCGTATATGGGGCATGTGCCTTTCAAATTATTTCACTAACTAGTTTTTGAATTATTTTAAAAAATTTGAAATATTTTTTGTTTAACACCCTGTATCTTTTTAACGAAGCGTCCTAGATAAAAAGGAAAGGATAGGAAAGACTCCCCTTAAAATTCACCAAAGAATACGAGGTTTCATTTTTGTGAATCACCCTGTATATATTTTTCTAAATATCAAGGATCTCCAAAACTAAACGTGACAGCAAAATACAAAAATTACTTTTGTTAATTTTTAATGTACAGTATCTAAAGTTTAGCCAATCATTCTAATTACACCCTGTATGTATCTTCATTTTTTTCGACTAACTATAAGTTAGAAAATTGATGGATATAGTAATTAGAAAAATAATATATCTGACTATAAATAACTAGGTTCCCATTATGCAGAAATAAACTTGTTTATTGCTGCACCTGGTGCATATACCATTGAATCAATTTATCATACCTAAACGGGGTGGCAGTGATGATACATCGTAGAATGCGTGGGATGCGGGGTTGTTGCGTGAATGGGTATTCGAGAGGGTGCAACTCGATGTCATATGGTCCAGATCGGGGATATACTGCAGGATCACCGGAAATAGTTGTACCTGCGCCTCTGTCACTCCACTTATTTGATTATGTCAGTATAATTTAATGAGATTGCGGAGTTCCTGAACGTCACAGTGTAATTATTTTTTTTACACATTGTTTTTGTGATTAATGAAATACTGTTATTGAAAAATAGACATGGGTAATTGGGGTTCACTTCTTTATTTTGTTGGAAATATATGACAAATAATTAAAAAATAGAAAATACTAGGTAATTTCTATAAGTATCTACGAAAATTTGTTTTTTAAATAAAATGTTTATTATCAAAACTGGGAAAGTATTGTCTTCTTGTATTACATTTATACATTTATTATTTATGTAGATTCATAAAGCGAGTGATTTAATTACTGACTCACTGGATTGACACCATATACAAATCTCAACCAGTGACAAACACATCGGGAAGTACTATCATTAAAAACCTGAATTTTCGAAACCAAGAGAGACGCACTAACCAAATTTGGACAGGACATAGTTAATACCATGCAATATATCGCCTTACCGTTAAAAATGTTGTCACCGCCGTTTTTAGTGATGAAAATTCGAAATATTTGGAATTGTTCAATTTTCGTGGTTGAAAACATACATAAGTATTCAATTTTCGAAACCAAGGGAGATGCACTAATCAAATTTGGACATGATATAGCCAATACCATGCAATATATCGTCTTGCTGTTAAAAATGTTGTCACCGTCATCCTTAGTGTTGAAAATTCGAAATATTTAGAATTATTCAATTTTCGTGGCTGAAACATACATAAGTATTGAATTTTCGCAACCGAGAGAGATGCACTAACCAAATTTGGACAGGATATAGTTAATACAATGTGAAACATCGCCATGTTGTTAAAAATGTTGTCACCGCCGTTCTTGTTGGTGATAATTCGAAATATTTGGAATTGTTCAATTTTCTTGGCTGAAAACATACATAAATATTGCATTTTCCAAACCGAGAGAGATGCACTAACCAAATTTGAACATGACGTATTTAATACAATGCGAAACATCGCTTTGCTGTTAAAAATGTCGCCGTCGTTCTTGGTTTAATTTTTAGAAAAAGGATATCCAATTTTTGTCATTTTCGAGTTAGTAGTTCGAGTTTAAATTTAAACTGTCCGAAATTCAATTCTAAATAAAATATGTGTCCAGAAACCATTGTCGTAGCAGTTTTTAGTTACTGAGGAGAGGCATGGGAACAAATTTCTCAAATTTTAGATGTTTACGCCATCAATTTTTGTAGAAGTTCGATAATTATGCTGTATTGAAAATGGAATTTTGTACAAAATATTTCTAGACATTATTTGTGAATTGGCTGGTTTTAGAAATATTTTAAATTTATTCAACTGGTTTATTTTTTGTAAAATGGATAGTTTAAATTGAAAAACTTAAGGTAAGTACTACCCTAATTTTTTATTTTTGTTCAGGCAATTCTATAATTTTCATACGACATTTATTAGAAAACCGAGTTTTGAAGAAGAGTTGATGAACATATTAATAGCAGGAACATATTAATAGCAGGTATATCAATAGGTCTCAAAATTAGATTATACAAAACTGTTATAAGCTCAGTACTGATTTTTGGATGCGAAGTGTAGACACTTACAATTGGCAGAACAAAATAGGTTAAGGATATGGCAAAGAAAAATACTTATCAAGATATTCAGAGGAAAAAAATAGAAGATGTATGGGAAAGAAGAACAAATAGTGAGTTAACACACCTATTTAATGAGCCTGATATTATAAGAGTAATGAAAGCCTAAAGCTTTAGATGACTGAGTCATAATGAGGATGCCGAGACAGAACTCCACACAGAAAAATAGAAAGCGGTATAGGATGAAGAAGGAGATGTGTAAGACCTAAAATTAGATGGATTAGATGGAAAAATGAGGTGGAAAAGGGCATAGAAAAAGCAAACATCACTCAGTGGAAGCATAGAACTGGAAACAAGAAGGAATGCAAAAAAATTGTGAAGCAAGCCATGGGCCTACTAGGCCTGCAGAGCTGATATATATATATAATTCTATATTTGATTTTTATAGACTAAGAGGGTATAACTGAAATAATTTACTAAATTTCCTATAAACATTCTAATAATCTCTTTTCAAAGTACAAGATGTCAAAGTTTAAGAAAAAATATTGGAATTTTTTAAATTTTTAGATAGGTAACTACTAAAACGATTTCGTTCAAACTTGGCACATAGTTTTAATTTTTGAATGCCAGTGTCTGGGAACTGTGTGTGCATCATCATATAGGTCTGGTAGATGTAGAGGCATAATTCCAAGGATGGACGTAGGTAACTATTTTGCTGACATTTTCTTTAATTTCCGCAGATTTGATTTATTATGATAAAGTTTACTAGATTGAAGATAAATAATATTAAACCACCTTCAAATAAAAATTATCGCATGAAATGCCAAAACATAAAATTATTTGGAGCAAAAATATTAATTATTCCAATAATCACACAATCTCCTAATAAAATAAAGTGTAGATTACCGATATTTATCAATTTTGAATATTCTGGGAACATTGGAATTTTTTTGTTAATTTGTGATAAAGGATCCACCATTATGGTTGGCCAAGCATTTCAGTTACACTCTGTACAAAATATAATCGCCGATTAAATTAATTACAAAAACTAAATCCCTTGTACCGAGTATGTCCTAAAAATACCCAGAAGCTGTAACCCAACTAGATTAGCGGTTAATATAAGTCAATATAAGGTAAGATAATGAAAAATGGTGAAGATATGCGACTATACTTGATTTTCGCGAAAATATGAATTTTGTGCTTTAGCAGGATCATCAAATGTGCCATTTTAATTAATCCGTTAAATCAGTTATCTTAGACACAAATGCCATTCAAAGCAAGAACACAGAAGAAGAGCAATGCGTTTTATATGGTACAGCCAAAATAGTGATAGATACAAAAAATCTGATATGATGTCCCGTCCTCTTCTTTTGAGTTTACTTCGCTGGTACCAAAATATCTTGGCTAACTTGATTAGTTTTAGATAATAATATACAGGGTTTTTTTGAAAAATCGCCCATTTACATTAATCTCTCTATCTCCGTTGTTATTTAGAAGAAAAAAGTTTTAATTAATTATTTGTTCTAGTTTTTATGAAGAAACCATTGGCGTACTCAGATTTTTTACAAATCGTACAGTTTATCCGGTATTATATAAACATAGGTTTTTTTGAATTGAAAATTTATAAAACCAAGTAATAGCCGCTTAACAAACTTTCAATCAGTCAAAAATAAATTAACTGTCAATATTAAACAACAAAAGACGACTACTAAATAAATCACATGGCCAACTGGAAAAATACATATACATTTTTTCATTTTTCTTCATTTAGGCAAATAAAAAGTAGGTATCTATTTTTATATATGGCTTAAAAAGTAAAAAAAAAAATGCTAGTCAACGGGAAGGCCAAATACATGGTGTTCTATTTAAAAAAAAATGTTTATTTAATATCGGAAAACTGTGGGATTTGTAAAAAATCTGAGTACGCCAATGACTTCCTTATAAAAAATAGAAGAAATAATGTTCAAACTTTTTTCTTCTAAATTTAATCACAACGGAGTTAGAGAGGTTGATGCAAATGGGCGATTTAAAAAAAACTATAAACCTATCTAAAACTAATCAAGTTAACTAAGATCTTTTGATACCAGCCAAGTAAACACGAAAGAAGAGGATGAGACATCGATATCAGATTTTTTGTATTTATCACCATTTTGGCTGTACCCTATAAAACTATAGGAAATCAACCACCCTGTACATTAAACTTCATATCTGATAAATTTTTAAAAATTATTTTTATCGACTATATGGTGTTTTCGAGATTTCATAAATTAAATTTCATGTAGAAAAGCGTAAAAGTAAACACATTAACACATCACGTACTGTCATGTGATGAAATAATATGTTTTTTTTTTACTTTGAACGATTATGATGATTTGATTGTTTTCATGGCGCATTTGACAGTCTGGCTGGAGCGTTCTAATTAATATTTACCATTATTTCACCTGCCGATGGATTCAGAAAAAAATTTCCATTAAACTAAATGCAAATTTTTTAAAAATTACAATGACCCGTATTTAAAAAAATTATAATAATAACGTTATGTATCAGTAGTATAAGTATTTTTAAAGATATTAATTCCAATCTTACATTTTAAAAAATCAGACCAACCACTACAGATTGCGCCATTTTTAAGCAGACATCCGATACCTATCCTGAATTTGAATATCTGAACATTGTCAAATTCGCTTCATCAACGAGCGTCATATGGCACAAAATCAAATAAACCCATCGGAATCCCCCAAATTCCCACGACCAGTCATGATACCAACAGATTGGCGACTAATTGCTAACTAGTTAATATCGACATCATCACAGCGATGGACCCCATGCAACAGTTCTGACACTCTCACGGTGGCGTCGCACATATGGTACCTGCGTAGCGACGCCATGTCCTATCCCATCGCCGTGTAATCAGGGATGTGGAGATATTTAGGTGCCATTTGTTTTATTTTTATTGTCGTGGGAACAAAAGTATATTGCTTTATTCGGAATTTGAAGCAGGCTAGTAGCATTGGATGTTAATACAATTTAATTGCAAAAATAGTAAATACATCACTAAGTAGAAGTATGCGCATACCAACTAGCACTTGTGAACCCATTATTGTATTGAAATCGCTACTCTCAAGGTGACAATAAAGTGTTCAATGATTACTATTATCCAGAAACCAAATTACTACTACTTATGCACCAAATTTAAGAATGATTTTCTGATAGCTAAAATATGTCCAATACAGTTTTTGGAATAAATCTCGCTAACGAGTTTGTGATATCTAAAAAGTTACTATGTCGCAGAAAAGCAAATATTCTTTTTTACTGGGCAACATTATATGTATTTTGTAAAATATAATATATATACTATTATTAGTTATCGTATTTTTATATTATTTATTTTATGTTTTAAAAGTTCTATCAAATGAGGCAAACAATGTTGTTCAGTATCAAAAATTAGTTATGCGAAATGTATCTAACCTAAGTATTATTAATATTATATGTATTTCTTTTTCTAATCACTAATCCACTGTCATCTAATTACAAGGTGATTCAGAATTAAAAAAAGTTTTTTGAATATGCAGGGTGTCCCGTTCATGTTTCAAAAAAACGTGTGTGCAAGTTCCTCATGGGAAAATAATAGGGGTGGTTCATGTAATTTTTTTTTCTTAGACGCCCTGTTTTCGAGATACAGTGTGTTGAAGTTGTTACTTTCCAAATGGTTTTCCTGAATTATCTTTAAATCGGATAAAAATGTTAAAATTATTACACGAGTAAACATCAACTGTGCGTTAAAAATAATGTGCAAACGGTTTCTTTCTGAAAAGCAGTGTCGCCGATACAGGTAATTGAATGGAAACAATCGAAGAAAAAATATGTTAAAAGTCAAAATTTATTACATTTCTAAACGGTTCTGTAAACTCTAAAGGATACTACAAAAAAAAGGTATACTGTCAAAATTCTATAGCATTCGAAAAAAATGAAGCTGCATTTTTTTGCTGACATAAAGCGGCACAAGTATATTAACAAAATATTAAATTGAAAGAGGACTTTACCATTGAATGAGCTGAAGATGCCAACATACCAACAGTATATGCATTTAAGACTATAATTTTAATTTCTTACATATCACATGAAACGGTTAAATTGTAAACCATTTTATTAACTAAAAAAAAAATTAATTTATTTTATATGTCAGTTTGTTCTAAACTAACATTTAAAAAAGTAAATCAAATTAAGCATATTATGGTAATTAATTATATATTATTAACTATTTTTAGATCTTGTGAACTACTACACTATCATTACTAAAATAAACAATAATTGTTGAATGGACTGAATTGTTGATGGACATGGATGCTTAAAAAAAGTGATAAAAATAGAAAAATATTAGGAAACAGACTCGGAGACATACATAACATAACAGCTGCACAATTAAATAAATGTGCAAACTCGAAATACTACAGTAGATACTGAAATTGTTTTTCTCGAAAATGGTACATGCTACAGAATTTCGACAAGTATACCTTTTTTTGTAGTATGCTTTAGAGTTTACAGAACCGTTTAGAAATATAATAAATTTTGACTTTTAACATATTTTTTTTCGATTGTACGCCACCAATTACCTGTATCGGCGACACTGCTCTTCAGAAAAAACCGTTTGCACATTATTCTTAACGCATAGTTGACGTTTACTCGTGTACAAATTTTGACATTTTTAACATTAGCCGATTTAAAGATAATTAAGGCAAACCATATGGCAAGTAACAACTTCAACACACTGTATCTCGAAAACAGGGCGCCTAAGAAAAAACTTTACATAAACTACCCCTATCATTTTCCCATGAGGAACTTGCACATAAGTTTTTTTGAAACATGAACGGGACACCCTGTATGGGCGACTCTTACAAATACAATTTTGTAAAAGAAATATTCGAAAAGAGCAGTTCGAAAATGATTTAAAAATACACTTCTTCACGGCACTGGAAACTGGTTCACTGTAAAATCTGAGCTTGTGCAAGGCAAAGAATGCAGTATGAACGGACAAAAAATTTAAAAAATTTTTATTCCCAAGGAAAGAAATAAATAAAATTCTATAACACCTATTTTATATCAGCAAATTCAACTGCTTTTGCCGCTTTGTTATTATTTTATTAATAAAATTTATGTGTGGTTTTAATTAATAGATAAAATAATTTGACATACCTGATATTACAACAACTGTTCAAATTTTGGTCCACCGACATCTAAACACATTTGCGCCCGTCTTACCCATTTTACGAACTAACACAAATGTTGTCTTGCTTCACCATAATACAAATGTTGCCCTTGCTTCACCATAAATTAAAACGATCTCCATCAACTCCGAGTAGATGTCACGTAAGATATTTTTGACACTTGAAAAACTAATGTAAACACTATTCGGAATCACCTGGGAGCGCATTGGGTACAGCGCTTTGCGTACAACGCACAACGCGAATGACTCTAAAGACTACAGCAGTCCAGCGATGTAAGGGTTGTAAATACTACCTACAACTTCTATAATTTTTTTCTCGGAAAGCATAAGGATTTTACAAAAACAGTTTTTACGATATTAACTCTATTTTTCATAACGCATCTATTCAAATTTGTTCGGATAAATTGTGAATTACCCTGTATAGTTCAAAGCGATCATGAATACAAAATTTGCATTTGTTTCTTTAAAGAAAGTATATAATTTGATGGTAGCCTATTTAGAGCCACCTTGGCTTTGCAAACATTTAGATAGGTATGTTCGAAAAAATAAAAAATAAATAAATAATAAACCTTCCCTCCAAAAGGATCAGTCAGGTAGAACGAACCAAGTATAAGATATATAGGTAGTTGAATTGATAAGTTTGTATATAAAAACAACACATTTTAATTAAGTTTGCGTTTCTCAGGCAGTGCTGCGCGAGATTGAAAAGGAGCTAAATGGAATAAGACTTAGGCGCGGCGATTTAGAATAGCAACATTTCCCTTGTTTCGCGCATTTGTGGGCGGAGCTATCTCAGACGCAAACTTATTTGTGTCAATTTATTATGAATTTCATCAATGGACAGGGAGTGTCACTGTCGTTTATTTTAATTATTTTATGAATGGAAGAATATGTCAATTTAAATAAAAACCCTAGTAGAGTAAAAAATAAGTTCATGTACATAACAAAGTATTTCATCTCAAATAGAAATGAATTTCTTCCACTTACATACAATTTTCTGTTCAATTTTATTAAAAAGAAACTATAATATATTAATTATTTCGCACTTAGCAACATATTCATGTTGGGAACACCCTAACTCACTCACTCTGTCAGAAATGGAGGAGCAGTAAGCTGAGAGCGGGTACTTCGTTTTCATTCATTCATTAATAGACGGGAAACGTCAACGTCGTTTAAATAGTTCTACTTATTATTTCTAAATACCTAATATACATTTTATTCAAAAGTACCCCTGTAACAAAGACATGTGTCAAAAAAATGTTTTCACTTTATCAGTCAATTTATAAAAACTGTTTTAATTAAGAGAATCATAGTTTGACATCTTCATTTTTGTCTTAGCATTTTCCCTATGGCAATTATTTAGTAAACTACTACCGAATGTTGAGGTAGCAACATTATTATTACATGTAGGTAAGGTTTCAATTAAATTAGAACGATTATAACCGAAATTGACAGTATTTAATGTGATTTTTCTAAGACATTCACGTGCATCGTCCGCATTATACATATTAATTAATATAAAATTATAGAAAATTTTTGAAAAAAATTAACGCAGCTGGAAATCGACCTTCAGAAATTCTGAAAACATTATTAGTCGAGGCAATGAAGCACTCAACCTCGGAATTTTTTGCACTAAGACGGATCGGAATGCGGTGTTTGCATTCGCTTCCAAAAAATTTTTGTAAAAAATGTATCTACTTTGTATCTTATACAAACCGGAAATTGCATTGCTGCAGCCAAAAATGCATTCAAAAAATGCATTTTTGAGACGGCTTTTGGAATAATTAATAAGTTTGTAAATTAGAGTCAGAACTGGCCCAAATCGGGTACCCGGGGGTTTTCGAGGTCGCTGATCACGATTATGATGTTCAAATTGACCCACAGCCGACCTGACAAGATTGCCAAAAACAACCCGAAAATCATTGTGGGGGCGTTTTTTGGGGCGCTTTATCCAAATTTCACATCGAAAACGACCCCCGAACACCTAATGCACCGGAACCTGGGCCTGAACGTCGTCTCTGAGGGTTTTCCAGACACGATCGCTAAAGACAAACCGAAAACGATTTTCGGTTTGTCTTTTCCCACCGTGTCTGGAAAACCCTCGGAGACGACGTTCAGGGCCAAGTTCCGGTGCACAAGGTGTTCGGGGGGTCGTTTTCGACGTGAAATTCGGATTCAGTGCCCCAAAAAAAACCTCATTACGATTTTCGGTTCGTCTTTTTCGATTGTGTGAGGAAAACCCTCGGAGATGTGTAATAATTAAGCAATTCCATTAATTTTCAGTATTCCAGAATATTATATAATATTTTATTCGTTCATTTAAAAATAAAAAACGCAATTAGTTTAATCCAAAAGCATAATAAGCAAGTTGAAAATTTTCTTTTACTTTTATTAATCTATGACTTAGGCACTAAAGTAAATAAATAAAAAATATATTTACCTACTATCTGACGTCTAACCCTAACCTATTAACCCTAACTTATACTCACTGTAAATAAAACTAAAGTATGCTTACTCCAACTGTGATTATGTAAGTATATAATTTTTAAAGGGGTCCGCGAAAAGAAAAGGTGGAATACCACAGCTTCATAGCAATCATTTATGAACAAAATAGGGCAAGCTGTCGAACCAAAATATTTAAAATCAACCTTAAAGTTTTGCTTCGCATTAGGTGTACACAAATTTTATTGAGTCAGTAACTGTCTAAATTTTAAGATTAGATACATCAGCTGATCCTTTTCATTGCCTTTTATGTACTCTAGTATTGTTTCATGTAGAAAGAATCAAAATCTAATCAGCTCGATTTTCTAGCTTTAACCTAATATTAGTATTATTAATATCCAGTTTCAGATTTCATTGTTTTATCTAAATCTGTTTCGGATGTATTTAGAAAAAAAAGTTTATACAGGGTGATTCAGAACTTATCCAAAAAAAAATTCTGGATATACAGGGGACCCTTACAAATACAATTTTGTAAAGAAAAAATCAAAAAGGACAGTTCGAAATTGATTTAAAAATACACTTCTGCACGGCACTGGAAACTGGTCCACTGTAAAACCTGACCTCGCACAATGCGACCGGTATGGCGGCGTGATAAAAACGGACAAAAACTTTCGCAAGGAAAGAAATATGTAAATAGAATTTTATCGCACCTATTTTATATCGGCAAATTCAAATGCTTTTGCCTTTATTAATTATTAATAAAATTAATTTGTGTTTTTAAATAATAAAATCATTTGACATACCCTCATGCTGCAACAGCAATTGTTCAAAATTTTATCCACTCACGTGTAAACACATTTGGGTCCGTCTTACTCACTTTCTACGAACTAACACAAATGATGTCTTGCTTCACCATAACACAAATACTTCACCATAATACAAATGTTGTCTTGCTTCACCATAAATTAAAACGATATCCATCAACTCTGAGTTGCTATACACGCAAGCAATTTTTGACACTAACTACTAAAAAAGTGATGTAAATACCACAGATAACAGGTAAAAACTACCGCAACGACGGATTTCAGTATTAGGAGTCACATGGCTCTCCACTCGTATTGCGAATGACGCTAGAGACTACAGTTGTCCAGCTATGTAGTGGTTTAATGTGCTATAACTTCAATAATTTTTTTCTCAGAAACTATAAGGATTTTACAAAAATTTTTTTTACAATATTGTCTCCATTTCTCATGCCGGATCTATTCCCAAATTTTTTTGGATAAGTTGTGAACCACCCTGTATAGAAACATTTTTCCGCCTATGTTCATACGAACATTTTCTTTTATTTTTAATACGCTGATAAAATATAGCATGCTAATTTTGGGATACTCTTTGTACTACAAAAAAATAACAGATAGCAACTTTCAAAGTTTTAAATGCTAGCTTATAATTTCTGATAAAAGGTATAGAAATGAACAAAAACTATTTTGAGATTATTAATGGAAAATATTTATAAATTTAATCAATCAATCAGTTAATAAACGTATTGTGGATTTTATATACTTATTGATAAATACTGCCATTCAATTTATTCGCCTAGTTCCATTGTACATTTTTTCATTGATTCTTATTCATTTGTTTGACTTTATTATAAACGTACCTTGTTGACTCGTTCCCAATATATACCTACTTACGAATTTATAACAGGGATAGATATTTTTATATATAAAATACGTGGAGTTTGGAATCGAATTGGCCATAATTTAAGAATGGGATTTTTATTTAATTTTTTTTAAAGGGAGATCCATCTTTTTTAAATATACCAATGAAATTTTCTACAGGAAAATTGGAGTAGTTAAATCGTAGATCATATCTTTTTTTGTTGCTAAGAAGACTTTTTGAAGGTCCGTAAGTTTTTAGGAAGCAAAATTCTACTTAAGTAATGACGTTTCTGACTCAGGTAGAGTTGAACGTTATTGAGAAAGAACGCATTCGGCTAGAACGAATAAGACATATAGAGCCATCATAAATGTTTACAAGCCACGTGACCGCTGAACTTAGGCAATACAACAATGCACAATTGGCGTCATCAATATTAAAGATTCGTTTTTAATGAACAATGACAGACAGTTACGTCTACGCTGAAGATAATGCGATAGCTGATTGGTTGATAAGAATCACGTGTAAAATTACACCAATCACAGCCGATTAAACAGAATATTGTGTTTTAATTTAATCTTGATCTTATTATTTTAATTTTACCGAAATTTATTTGCCAACGTGAAGGAAATGAAATTACTGTTCCAAAGAAAATTATTGGTCACGTGGCTTGTAATCATTTATGAAGTCTCTGTAGATTTACAAATAATACACTTCTAAATCTAATCATATAAAGTGATTATTTTCATTCAATATAACTTATCTTTGAAGCATGGCCTACTCACTTCTGGTCACCATATATAAATTAAAACAGAATAGTAAGATTTACATTACTAAATTTACTTTTTATTAAAAAGTGTAGATATTCTTACTAACAAATTCACAAACATTAGACGCCTTATTTCAAATAAACTACTCTGAGGATATGGGCATTAAATCAAGAATTAAATAATTTCATTATTGCTTATCGAAAGTATTTGCTAAATGCTTTTAAAAATTATTTCAGTTCATAAAATATTTGTTTCATCATATCATTGTCTTCCTCCCCCTAATAAAAGGTGGGTAACTTTTCATATCAAAATATTTTTAATAAAGGGTAACGTACTCCATGTTAATAAAGAGGGGTTTCATATTTATATTACTGAATATTATTAAATACATTCCATGCGCATGTTTTATTGATCTGCAGTCCTCCCCGTAATTTTGCAAGAGAAAATAAAATGTAATGTATTGATCAAGAATAATCGCACTACTAAACATAAAAAATAAAATATTTAAACTTGGGTTAAGGATATTACTTACGAACTATACTATAGTTCTTCTGCATAGGATTTTCACGAACTTTGTTAAAAAGCAATAAATTAAAACTTACTCCAGACTATTTCTGTCTTATATTATACATAAACATATGTAATTCTTTCAAAATTTGCTTATTTTAAAGATCGGCTGAAGAATAATAATACTTTCGCGGTGTACTCAAATATGCAATTTACTTTCGTGTCCAACAGGGCAAAACAAAAAAAGGTCATTTATCTGATTTATTTATTTTTTTTTTTTCATCTGAAATATAGGTACAGTAGAATTACATAATAATTAATAACCCTTAGCCAATATTTTTTTATTTTAATTTTTTTAAAGATATTTCAATGACAATATGAGTTTTTAAGGAAACTGAATATTAACCTCAGTTTATTTTTTGCCTAAAACATAGAGGCTGATAGGAATACCTACAATTTGTTTTACCAAAATATTCAATTGGGTTGCAAATGTATCAGGATAGTTAAGTTTAGTTAAACTATACACGGTGTTAATGAACTTACGTCAAAAATTTAAAGGGGTGAGAAAGGAACAAAAACTGAGTTAACTGATGTCACAAACTTGTATCGGAAGTTTAAGGTCATAGAGAAAAAGGTAATTAAAAATGTTTTTAAAATTGTTTTGGAACTGCTGAAATACATATATTTTAATGCGGCGAGCACTTACAATAAATTCTGTAACACTTTTTTACGAATTTGTAGGTTTCTCATAAAGCCAGACTGTATTCGAAAGTTAGTTTGTAATACATTGTTGTAGTGATTGCTGTGCTGTTTTTCGGGAGTAAATTTAAAGCTGTATTTCCATGTTTTCTTTTGAAAATGGCGCATCTATTTAGCAATCGCGAATATTATGATATGCTCATAATTTATGACGAAGTAAACGAAAATGCCCACAGAACTTATCAAGTGTACCGTGCAAGATATCCCGAATGACGTGCCCCCGCACCGCGAACATTTGTTGCTGTAGCGCCAACAGTTTTGGACACCGGTGAAGTACAACCGCGTCGAGGTCGCGACGGTGGTCCAGGGCGATCACTAAGAACCTTAAATATCAACGAGAAGATTTTAGATCACGTCGAAGAAGATCCTCATCATAGCATCATAAATATCGCATAGCAAGTAAATATTTCGTATCCTGTTGTGTGGCGGACATTACGAGGAGTTCAGTTGAACCCATTTCATATTCAACGTGTTCAAGCGCTTACTCCTGAGGCATTTCCAGGAGGTCGAGGTTTTTGCGAATGATTGCTTCAGGAACATGTAATAAATC
The DNA here is from genome assembly GCF_000390285.2 of Anoplophora glabripennis. NCBI lineage: Eukaryota > Metazoa > Arthropoda > Insecta > Coleoptera > Cerambycidae > Anoplophora > Anoplophora glabripennis. Next base: position 824,805 of record NW_019416406.1, on the reverse strand, counting down.
CTAAAAAGGCGCAAATACTTGTTACAGATGAAGCATGTTTCAGTCGAAATGGTGCACGTAACGTCCACAACACTCACCACTGGAAAATCCACACGAAATACGTCGTGGTATCTTTCAGCAACACTTCTCAGTGAACATGTAGGCCGGTATAGTTAATGACACTTTAATAGGACCTTTCGAATTGCCCAGATGTTTAGACGGTGCTTCCGAATTCCGTATTGCCAAAACTTGTAATACGATTAGAGAGGACTTGACAATGATGCAACGCGTGCGAGCGAATTGGATACGTCGCGCTGAAGCTTGTGTGCAAGCAAATGGTGGGTGCATCGCACATCTTCTATGAAAATCGGCAGTTCTCAAAGGGCTCCTTGCACTGTTAAGGTAAGTCAAATTTTAAGATTACATTTTACTCGACACAAATCCGTATATTTACCTCATTTTGACATAACGGACATGTGGCAAAAATATTTGGCATTTGTTCATTAACACCCTGTATACACCCAAATCCTCGACTGTCCGTAACTGATGACTGCTGTAAAAAATATTAAATTCATTTTTCTTCGAAACGGTGTGTTTTAGCCATATACCACGATTATACATTTTTTAGATTAAATAAAGTGAGTTAAAAAAACATCAACGATATTCATGTTCCATGTAAAAGTAAACCAATCTTCATCCATATTCCACTATTGCAAAATCTACTATGTGTCGAATTACGTTGAATTTTACAAAATAAATTTAATAAATAAATTTTCTTTGACGACCTCTAGTTTTTCAGGAAAGCAAAATTGTAATAAGGCAACTAGATCTAAATCGATTTGTTTTCACCCAAGAAAGCTACCCTTGAAGCATGGCCATTAGCTTCCGGACACCCTGTATATAAACTTTTTTGTTAATATGTATGTAGAATCTGATTAGATATGTCGAATTATTTTTATGCATCCTGCAAAAGGTAAAGTAATTTTTAAATTTTTACTGAATAATGGTAATTACATTTGAAGCATTCCACGTAAAATCACAATTAAATCACTTGTAAATTGCATTCCTTATTGTGACATGGAGATAAAAGATGAGTTTTGATGAAAGATATACATATTTATTTAATAACAATGTATTGACGTATTTTCTATGGAAATAACACGTTCTACTTCAATAAGAATTTCCTATTGTTTGATTCTAACCAGCTAACGAAAATTGGTAGAACAATTAACAACAATGTTGCAAGAAATTATCATTATATGGTTTTAGTTATTATATACGAGTACCTTCACTGTCCACAAGGGAGGTATAGAACCACATTTGCTGTGTCGGAAACGTATTTTGTCTATACAATTTCCCGTTAAGATTTTAGTTGCACCCTATAGGTATAATAATTGCAGTTGGAATAACATGACGCATAATTGTTTAGAAAATAACAGCGGCCGCAAACAAATGAAATATATAATAAATTGAAGGTTTTTTAGTGTACGGACAAATATGAAGTTATTGTTATTTTTGTTACTGTTATTATTACATTGGTGGCTAGGTGGATATCGAAACTTATTGAACTCAATTACAATACGTAGATATAAACACGATTATAAATACGTGGTCCTAATATACAAAAAGTTTAATAAACGAAACAAGTAAAACAAAAACATCCCTGTTGCAGATGAAGATTTCATCTTAGCAGTAGATTTTATCGCGAAAAACTCCTCCAGACACTGAAGACTTAGGCATATAAAACGTGTTTCGTAAGGAAGATCCTTAAACCCAACGCACTGTAAATAAATCTTTCAAAGGTATGGAGTGAATCAATTGAGTGAAATTATTGAGTACATTTTAGTGAGTATTTTGATAATTTTACACATTTTTGATAATACAGGGTGTCCGCAAATTTCACCGGTAACGTTTGACTATACAGGGTGTTTCAGTTCGAGTGATTCGAACTATAACCACAAATAGAACTCAATAAATAATTCAGAATTGCCTTTTAAAGCAAGGGTCTAAGTCTCACCGTTTTCACTGTACAGGGCCGTATTGGTCGGTTTTTAAAATCATATTATTTATGAAATCTTTGCTATGGTTATAACAAATTTATTCAAATTTGGTGTGGTATTAACATTTACATAGGTGCATAATTTACTGTAAAATATACAAATTTTTGTAGATCAGTGGAGTAAGAATGGGTAAGAAGATGAGTTTTTTATTACAACTTCTACGCCAATGACCTAATAATTATTTGGGATTCATTTTTAGATTCCGTGGACAATTATACATAAAAAGGGTATAGTTGTTGAAAATCGGTATAGTGTATCGTTTTACCGAAAATTGCAGTTGAATGGGAGATCGTTCTTCTGATAAGAATTTTAATTTCTTAAGGATAGGAAATTTTAAATTTAATATTATTATAATGTCACGGATTACCTTAGAATTCAAAACAATATTAAATAATGTCTCTACATCGGCAAAACGGCTAGTAAATTTTAAATATAATCCCTTGTGTATTATTTATTGCATTCGTAACGTGGTGAATCCCTCCTCTGAGCTCATTTTTCTGTTACGCTGTAGTGCGCTGGACAGCATGTTTAATGGCAAATTCTCTGAAATTCAACGGTACGTTTGTTTCAAATAGATATAATTCCTTTAAAAATTACACCTGCATATTAATTTTAAATTTGCGCTGTGCGTATCCGTACACAATGATTGCCATGAATAAACAACTAAGCAATAATAGACTTATCTGTCATTTTATTCTTAAGATTTGAAATATTAGTTAGTGTTTGTGAAAAAATGGATGAATATTCAAGATTTTCTTATCATTCAACTGAGATTTTCAGTAAAACGATAACCCATACCGATTTTCAACACGTATACTTTTTATGTAAAATTGTCCAGGGAATCCAAAACTGAATCCCAAACGATTATTAGGTCATTGGCGTAGAAGTTGAGGTAAAAGAATACCGCTTTACTACCCATTCCTACGCCACTGACTTACAAAATTTTGTAAATTTTACAGTAAATTATGCCCATGTGTACATGTTAACACTACACCAATTTTGAACCGATTTGTTATAAGCATACCAAAGATATCATAAATAATATGATTTTAACAACCGACCAATACAGTCCTATATATAGTGAAAATGGTGAGCCTTGCTTTATAAGGCAATTCTGAATTATTTATTGAGTTCTATTTTTGGTTAAAGTTTGATTCACTCGAACTGAAACACCTTGTATATTAACGACGGTAAATAAATACGATCTACGAAAAAAGTTAAATAAAAACTTTTTGGTTTTTAGAGTTACAAGCCTTCAAAGTTGTCAAAAATAAAATTAATTTAATTAATAACTTCATAACCCTTTCACCGATCGCGTTGGCACATTTATTTAGACTATTATGGCGTATTATTTCTTAAAGTTTTAGTCAAATCCAGATACTGGGTGATAGTTTTCTTCGGTTACCTCTCCCTTTTAGCGGTCAAAACTTTTACAGTGGTCGTATTTTTTAAAAAAAGGGAGCAGCATTGAAAAGGTCGTTTTATTTAAAAAAATTGTTCCTTGAGAAAGCTATTCTTAAGAAAAATGGCATTATTTGCAGGTCTATATGTTTCGGTTTGCGTAGCAGTCACTTCATTTAAAATTTTGAGTTCAGTAGGCGATGAAAACAAGATGTTGATTGCTATGGCTATCAGGTACCGTCATAATTGTCGTGTTTCTTTCTGATCACTCCACACATGCAAATTATGAAAATTTACTATTTATTTAATTTTTGTATTTTTGAAGCAAATAATTATCTGCGAAGCCATTCACCAACCAGCGGCGAAATTGTAAACGTGCGTTGGGATTTAAATTTTCAAGTTCTTGAGCAGTAAATGAAATGGCCAAAGAAATTGCTTATTTGAAGTTTTGTAAACATTAGTTTTATATACATTTAATTGTTTTGAAACACTGCAGACACTTCATAATTTGCATGTGTGGAGTGATGAGAATCCTAAAGAAATACGACAATAATGACATTACCAGATAGACACAGCAATCAACATCCTGTTTTCATCGCCTACTGACATCAAAGTTTTAAATCCGTGACCCTGCTACGCAAGCTGAAACATACAGACCTGCAAATAATGCCATTTTTCTCAAGAATGGTTTGCTATAGGCGATTTTCTCAAGAGACATTTTCTGTGCTCCCCGTTTTTTAAAAAAAAACGACCACTGTAAAAGTTTTAACCGCTAAAAGGGGGAGGTTTTGACAAATTTGAAGGGGCCTAACTCAAAAACGAAAATACTTTATTTCTTAATTTATTTAACTTCTTTTCGTAGATCGTATTTATTTATCGTCATGAATATGCAGTCAAACGTTGTTGGTGAAATTTGCGGACACCCTGTATTTGAATTAAAACTGATGGTGTCACTCATAAACTTTTAGTTGTACTCTATACTAATAGAGGAAAATTTCACTCAATCGGGTGTGGACAGAAATTGATACGTTATTGAGTGAAATTGAGTGAAAATAAGTCCAATTTTTGTTGCAGTGCAGGGAGTTTAGTAAAACGTCTTTGGACACCTTCTAATTGCAGAATTCTAGATTTATAAGAGGAGCTCATAGTTACAGCAAAAGCAAGAAGTGAACTATATAGGCATTACAAATTTTGAAAAAAAAATAACCATGTTAATTATCTTGGAAAGATCTACGAATATAAATAAACCGGTTACATTTTCTTACAGTTTTGGACAATCACGACAATAACTCTGTGATTGTATGCCAAAGTCGCTATTTAGAGTAATTAAGAGATCGCAACAATTCCAAGCACCAACCATTAATGAGATCAACATCATTTCGTAAAATCAAAGGTGATTGATTCAAGCCGTCGAGTGGTCCATATGCATAATTATTTGTTAGGTACATAAGATACATAAACTAGAAATAAGATAGGACCCATCACTGAATCCTGGGGCACACCAATTAATACATCTCGCAGTGACGGTCACCAACTCGTACTTAAATTGTCTGTTACTAAGAAAAGGTTCTATCCATGACAGTAATTTTCTACGCCCTCCAATGTATCCCAGCTTATATAACAAATTAACGTATTGGTACTTTATCAAAGGCACGCGGAAGTAGATTATATCAAGAGGTTCACCAGAAGCCATATATGATATCTATACGTTTAAAGCTTCAAGCGAATTGGACACCACAGACCTCCCGGGTGAGCAATTTTGAGTAGGTAGTTGGTATAATGTGGTTTAATAAAAATATCATTATTACAAATAATTCGTTCCATTCACCTACAAGGAACAAATGGAACAGAACTAATGGGTCTATAGTTTTGTAAATGGGTATAACAGATGCGATCTTCCAGTCATCAGGCAATCCACAATTCATAGACGTGGATATAATTTGAATTAAAGGTGCTGATAGACTATTCTGACTATTCACACATTTGGATAAAAATGGACTGACCTTATTTCTACTTGGCGATGAGTCCGTGCGCAATTTAATTTAATAGGTCTGCACGATTTCAGGAGATATTAAAATATTATAGATGACGGAGCCAGTCCGATAATTTATACATATATTAATTACGGGTATACCTGGATCAACAGTATATGTTTGAAAAGATAGCAACAGCAAAGATATCTGCAGTTTCTCCATTTCCAGTAGAGATGCGTCCGGGACCAGTTTTTTTTTAGAAATGTGGATACTTTATTTGATAAACGGGACCTTGTGTATTTGTAAAATGCTTTTAACCCACAATTTTCATAATTGGATATGGCATTCTGCAAGAGACCTGTGAGTCTATTAGAGAACGTTCAATAGATTAGATAAGTTTCCAAAGTCTTAGAGCTTCTGTAGCCTTGCTAAAGTGCTTTTTTCTCGAGACACATGACATGAAGCTGTTTATCGATCCATCAATACCAGAAATCTAAGTATGCAAAAGATACATAACCCCACAGTAAGAGAAGTATTTTTGCCCGACTTAATTGTTCGTCTACTGTAAACATGACTTGCTGATTGTAGATTTGAAAACTGAATGAATGAATGAATACTGAAAAAAAAGGAATGAATTACCTCGAATTGCTAAATTATGTGTTATGACTAGGTTTTTGTTTCCAACTATCAGCTTCTAAATTCATTAAATTTAGAATTTAAAATTGAAGTGCTCACTTGTCCCTAGTATTAATTACGCAATAAAAAATTTAAATATTAATCATTTGCCGTTATTAATCGATAAGATTGCAAAGTCAAGTCATATTCTAGGATGAAGCAATGTTTTATCTTAATACCAAAACAAGACGGTTTAGTGTCGGTACATGAGAAATGTAAGATATAAAAAATGAGGAATTATTACTATTCAAGTAAGTGTAATTTTGCACATTTTATAAATTTTTGCTGTAGATCTTGTAAAATATACTTAGGTACCTATAAGTTTGTCCTTATCGCAATATTTTGCAAATGAAGTTAACGCTATTTTTATTATTTTATAGTATAGCATATTTTTATAGGCTAAGAATTTTTAATTCATAATTCTAAGCACATATTTTTACATATTGAATTTCATCACTCAATAGGTTTTTTGCGCTTCTTTCCTTTATTAATTAATTTTAAAAAATTGCATTACAATACAGTTACCCAGTTTCTTCTTCTTGTACTAGAGATGGTGAGAACAAAATTTTGATGAAAATTGAGATTTTATAATTTAATATTCTGTGTTAATGATGCACAGTTATTATATTAACTAGAAAACAAAATAAATAATTATGTTTAAATATATAAAAACGCGTGCAAATGGAAACAAATATGACATAAGTGTCTAATGTCGAATTTATTTTGATTTTAATTTTTTATTATTTGAGACGTAGTGATATGAGTCATCGAGACAGGTAAGCATAAAACTGTAATTATATATTTTTAATAAACATGTACAAAAATATTCATTCACTTTATGTACTTAAAACTTGTCACTAAAACAATGAGATATATAATAAGTAGATCCATATTTATAAGTAGATTGAGAAGCTTGAGTTGGTGTTAAAACTTATTAGGTACACGAAAATATTGTACTTGTATACAAAACTGGATTGATATAAAAATATGTCTAGTAAGGACGGAGATAATGGGCGAACCGTCATTTATTTTCTAGGATGAAATATTTATTTCACTTTATTCAAAATATAAACAAAATTATATTTGATTTACTTTTTTTATTTAAGATATATGCTAATTATGTAGTTGAATCAATTCAAAATAAATCTTGAACTATTCATTTGATTAAAAAAGTGTGTTGCAATATTTTGCTTAAAATCGTAAAAAAATCAAAATATCGCTGACGCAGATATTTTTATTTGAAGTCTTGTCGCGATTGTTAAAATAATTTTAAAACTTCTACGTCAATGTTTTTTTTTTGGATTTTTAATACATGCCTTATATTTAAGTTATATTGAATGTATTTAACTGTTATAAGAAGTTTATTTTAAACTAGAAGAGCAGTACATTAGAATTATCATAATTAAATGCATTTATCGAATTTCTGAGATATTAATTAATTATTTTATTAAAATAACATCCTCCTGTATGACAGCAACTTAGAAACACCCTGTACAGACTTCTTGACGTTCTTGACGTTTCAGAAGAAACGTTGAAAATAAAGATTAGGTCCTCTGGTTGGTGAATAATTATATTTAATGTGAACAGTGGTGCATGGTGTTTGAATCCATGGTAGTATTTTGCCCGTGTGTTTCTGATCTTTGATTGTTACCGAAGAGTTATTTTCAAATTTGAAGTACAACCCGTACAATATTTGTTGAGATAGAATTCCAAGAAAAGAATAAGCCAATAAAGTTCTGTTGTCGAACACTGTAACAATTTACCACGATAGGGGCGTCCTAGAATTGTCCGCGATGTCTTTCTATCTCGAGTATCAAATGCAGGGGTCTTCTTGGAATTCTATTTCAACAAATATCGTACGGACTATAGTTCTAATCCCTCGTCAATTATTCTTTAGAGTGTTGATCAAAATCATCTTTCTCTCTCTCTCTCACTAAAATTTGAGTATAAGTTAGGTTTAATGCGTGTCCCGTAACTGCCTGTGTCCTGGAACTCGTACTCGTAACTTCGTACTGACGTGTCTTTCCGTTTGTCCAATACTTTTCGGAATATACACGGATTGCTGAAAAACCCTGGTTCCTTGAAGTAGATCGTTCCTACTGCTCATCGTCAGAATGGATACGGTATGCTTTTGCTATTTATTTAATTAGAAAAGGGCAAACACTCAAAATAGTCCAGAACATGGTTACTCAAAAAATATATATTTTCTCATGTGCGACTGCTCAACGAACTGCGAAGTGTACCTGTTGATTGGAAAAATTACTTGAGGATGGATGTTAAAAGATACAATTATTTACTGGAATTAATTGGTCCACATATTACAAAACAAAATATATGAAAAAAGCACGTAATAATCAAAATTACAAAGTGCTAGTATATGCTTATTTCCCGTGAGAATCGATTTGTTTAACCAATCACTTTTTGTAGAAGGGAATTTATTTATTTTTTTAGTAACCACATCTCTGGTCACAGCAGGATCCAATTTTTCAATTAAAATTCCATAAGTCTGATTTTTTTCTTACGGTAACTGGATTCTTTTCACCTCTTGTCATAAACACGGAAAACTATTGCGTAGTTCAATAAATTCAAAGAAAAACTCATGTGAGCTCTGCCAATGGTCTGATATACACGGATTATAAAATTTATCTCTATCGAAGAAGAAAGCACAATTTTGTCAATTCTATTCACATCAGTGTCTTCTGGAATGAACCTTCGAAGAAGTTCTTCCAAAGCTTCATTAATGATTATAGAATATGCATTTGACCTAGCATTTATAACAAGAGGAAAACGAACCCTGAAAATTGAGTTGAGTTGAACAAAATCAATCAAGACAAGAAGAGATATGATAAGCTCAAGAAAGCAGGTGAGGAAGATCTAAATGTAGTGGAATATATCTTACAACAAATAACATATTTTAAATACTTAGAAGTTACAGTAAAAGGAAGATGTGGCAAGAGTATATAAATAATCGAGACAAGGAGGATATATAATGTATTGGAGACGTTCAGATAATTAAAATATAGAAATCTCAATATAACAATAATGAAAATAAATAAAGTGACAATCAGACCTGTAATAACATACGCAGCTGAGAATATTGGAAAGAAAGGTTTTAAGAGGAATTTTAGAACCAAAGAAATTACAAGGAGAATTTAGAACATATAGGTATAAATTATGAATTTAGGGGTTTAATGGTTAATGAATGAAAAAGACATTACGAGATACGTAAAGCACAAAGGCTAAGGAGAGGAAAGAAAACGATGAGCTTATATGGAAAATAGTAGATGCAGATCTATGCAGCGCAGACCAAGAGGAACACATCAATTAGATGGCAAGAACAGGTAGCTAAAAAGACATACCAAAACAGATTTTTTCAATGAGGGCTTGATTAAAATAACAAATAAAATGAAAGCAAACTGTAATTTGTCGAAAGACAAAAAAACAAGGACTATGCGGACCAATCGACAGCAATCGGATCAGAAATGCTCATGGAAACGAGTGATCTATGCTCCCATAACAAGGATAAATCTATGATGACGTTCGTCACAACGTATATTCTTCATAAAATAATTTGTTTTTAATTCAACTACGTAAATTAGTAATACATACAATGATGAACAGTAAAGTTATGATAACTGAATTTTTTAGCAGACAAATATAATCACTTTTTTAAGGAACAGCCTGAAATCTAAATAAAGGTAATGACAGTGTGTAATTTGAAACAAACTCATAAGTAGATGTAATGACTTATTCTATGTATACATATGTATATTCATTATAACTAAAGACATAAAGATCAGAACCGCCTTGTGGAGTATACATCGGAAATTAAAAACGAATTGTCCTTTGATTACATCAGTTACGATTTATAACCAGCAACTTTAACTGATTATTAAATTAGCTGAAAGTGAGGCAGTGGGGCCCTAAAATATGGTGATGAGATATAGTCGATGTCAGATATGTTGCATTTAGATATTTCATCTATTATCCTGTTATATGATGCATTTATTTGAGGACAAGCACAGGGGTACTATAGTTTTCTGCAGCCTTTACGTATAATTAAATTTTAAACATTAGCTATTATTATCGATAAGATTCCAAATGAAGTCATATTCTGGATGTAGCCATAATTTATCTTAATAACGTAACACCGCGGTTTAGAGTCGGTACGTTTGAAATATAAGATATAAAACATGAGGAATTACTGCTATTCAAGTGAGTATCTTAATGCTTTATTTTATTAATGAATTTATTCTCTAGCTGAATGATATAGTATATAGGTTATAAAGTTGACAAAAAATAAAATATTGTGATAGTAATCCAAACAGTAAAATATATTAGGAGTATTAGATAGAATGAACATTTCACGATTTGAATAAAGTTTATTTTTTATGAATGTAGGTAACTATAAAGTTATATTGCAAGAAATATCACGATGTAGGATACAGTTAGGGATACTAGAGAGGGCGGAAATATTTAGATACAAAGTATTGAAAAAAAATCGAATATATGTATATTACTATTGAAACATAGGGAAAATGTGCTCAAAGTTAATTTTTAATGTAAGTTCATTCTTTTGCTTTTATCTGAAATAAACTTTTCAATTACTTTTTCATTAAAGTTTGGTATTTCTCGCACCATTGATTTTTCAATAGATAGATTGCATTGCAAGTGCTCTTTTTATATCTTTACAATCTAATTTAAACTTTTACAATAAAAAACACACAAGAAAAATACGTAGGTAATTAACGTAACGTAAACGAATTATGCGACTGTAACCATGACCACCGCTCTAAACACTTTACAGATTTAGGGGCGTGATGTGAGGAGTCCACGTATTCAGTGTTTTTCAAATGAATTTTGCAAGTCGAGTTAAATTGATTGCACATTCGAAATTTAATATTTCCTTTTTAATGTGTTTCAGAAGGCTACTCTAATTATTATGTAGATAAAATAAAACAAAATTTAAATCACATTTTTTTACTATGAAAATTTTGGTATGGTATGCTGATGAGAACTAATATTATATCTGTTTTGCTGATGAATGATCTTAGCTGTTTATTACATATAGCAACTGTAATTCAGAGCTGACGCGGCTGTAGTCCACAGAGAAGTTGTTTAGTCAAAGTAGGACAAGAAAAAAAGATAATAATAAACAATATTAACAAAAATGTGTGTTGGTGTTCCAATTTTTGGAGGGGGGAGAGAGGTGTAGGGTTACGACAAACTTACTTTTTGACTTCCTAACCATATCAAAACATCCAAAGGGACTAACTTCACCTATTCGACAAATGAAAAAATAACAATAATAATGAAAGGCGCACCAAAGATAAATATGTTTTATGTTTCTGTGTTAATTGTTGAAAACTTTTCGGGCTAGTTTTAGATTCCTAGCATTTCGGAAGACATATTTCTCTCTTCTATAGAAGAGATATAAATAGAAGAACAATTATTCAGGCCAAAATTTACAAAAAATGTAATTTACGATCGACGAAAGTTAAAAAAAATCAAATTATTCTACCAGCTCACTAGACGTATTTTTCACTCGTTTAATTCCAATTTATCATCATAGTCAGTCAGACAAGCTGGTCCAATTTCATTCAAAAACAGAAAATTGTTTAAAAACGCTATTTTCATGGCATAATTCGTGTTGCAGAGTTCTGGATCCATCTTTTTATCCACCTACCCATTTATGAATTCATACATCTTTCTATCATCCACCTGTACCACCTATAAAACCCACCCATCCACCCATCTATCCATCTACTTTTTGTACTGAGAGACTGAGATATGAGATAACAGCCTAGAAGTTTGAGAATGCAATAAAACTTGTAGAATACTCTACTTTCTAAACAAAAGAAAACGATATCTCCAAATCATTCTTATTTTTGTTGCTATAACGTGTTCTTTCTTCTTCAAAGGATTTATGCAAAGAGTTACGCTTTCGTTTAGTCCCTCTATTTTTCGTTTCTCTTTTTAACAACCAACAAAAATCGGCCATCATGTTGTGACCCCATCTTCCTTGATATCGCTGTTCTATAACCTTCATATCCTGATGAAATCTGGATTGGTTTCCTGAAAATCTTGGAGAATATAGCGAAGAACAAGGCGAACGATTTTATCAGGATATGAAGGTTATAGAACAGCGATATCAAGGAAGATGGGATGGCCGATTTTTGTTGGTTGTTTAAAAGAGAAACGAAAAATAGAAGGACCAAACGAAAGCGTAAGCCTTTGAAGAAAAGCAACAAAAATAAGAATGATTTGTAGATATCGTTTTCTTTTGTTTAGAAAGTAGAGTATTCTACAAGTTTTATTGCATTCTCAATCTTCTAGGCTGTTATCTCATCTCTCAGTACAAAAAGTAGATGGATAGATGGGGGATGGGTGGGTTTTATAGGTGGTACAGGTGGATGAATAAATATGCGTATTAATGCGTGAACGACTGGATAGAAAGATGTATGAATTCATAAATGGGTGGGTGCATAAGAAGATGGATCCAGAACTCTGCAACACGAATTATGCCATGAAAATGACGTTTTTAATCCATTTTCTGTTTTTGAATGAAATCGGACCAGCTTGTCTGACTCTATGATGATAAATTGGAATTAATCGAGTGAAAAATCATACGTCTAGTGAGCTGGTAGAATAATTTGATTTTTTATAACTTTCGTCTCTCGTAAATGACGTTTTTTGTGAATTTTGACCTGTTTTTTGAATTTTTCCGAAAACTCAGACCTGTTGGGCCAAATCTGCAGCCAGATTCGGATTCAGCGGAAAAAAATACACGGAAATATAGGGGTCTGAATACCAGATCCGATACTTTTTTTTTGTGGGGCTGTGTTATTTTTTAGAATTAAGCATATAGAAGTTCAAAAAAGCTACAAACATTGTATTTTATGGTATTGTATACACGCAATTATGTCAATATTCTTTAATTAATTGAACTTTTATACATCAAGTTGGAGACTTTGACAAATTTTTTTTTCTCGGAAATGGTTGAGTTTAGGACATATGTCGTATGAGGTTCCTTGTTCACTTTAAAGCATTCTATCGTCTGTTAAAATTAAACAGTCAAACTTTTAACACCCTGTATTAGAAATACCATCAGAAGTTACAAGCAATTGTCGAATTTCTAAGATAGCCAATAAAGTTCTGTTATCGGAGCTATTCTAACAATTGACCGCGGCAAGGGCGTGACTTGAAATTTTCCGCCAATGTCTTTCTATCTCGACTGTCGAATGCGGTTAATTCCAAGAAAGTGACGTAGGAGTCTTGGAATTCTATAGCAACAAATATCGTACGCACTATATCTTAAACCCTGACACACCTCTATATTAAACCAAAACCTCGTATTAAAAAAGAATTATATTCGTTTTAATTTTACTTTTCTTTAATAGTTGTTATCTAAGAAAAATAAAACAAAAAACACGTACTAATACGTGGTTCCTTTACCTAATCCCTAGGACTTTTGGTCCTTAGATAACTACTGGAATCTGCCCATAATACACGAAATACTTGTATGGTTACGTTTTATCGATGATATCCACATAAAGATGCTATAATATCCAACTTCTCAAGATAAATCAGAGATTAAAATAATAAAAACATTAATGTAATTAATAAAATTTAAAAATTAATTCATCGTTAATCTCTTTATCTTGTTGACATGTGTCAACTAAGCTAATACATCGTTAAGTTTTATTCATTCATTAAACAATTCAAATACTTTCATATCATATTTAGATTACCTATCGCTTGTATTATTGTTTAAAAATATTTATTTCTGACATTAGGTATTTAAATAGTTTCGTTTTAACTTAACGAAATGGTATAAAATCGTTTGTAATAACTGGAAAACTGGACAATCTGTGTTAAATTTACTGATAATCAGTAAATTTTGTTCTATACTTCTTTGGGAATAATAGGTATATAGAATACGTTTTAGTAAGTTTGTCTATATTTTCTATACATTTGATGTTGAAGATATACTGCTTTTCACAAAATTCATCGTAGCAGATCTCACAAGAAACAAAAATTAGAAAATGAAAAATTTCAGGAGGGTAGAGACTTCAAAAGAGCAACATACGTATATTATTTTCTTCCATATTCAGGAGTACATAATATTCAATTAAATAAAACCAAATATTTAACCTCATATTCAGTAGACTATATCTCAATAGGTGTTGACTTTTACATATGCGTAAGTTGGTCTAGAACAAGGGTCGGCAAGTAATTTTAGGCGGGGTCCGGATATTTTTGAAAATTTTTAACGAGGTCCAGAAAAAATTCATATTTCTTATTTTTTTATTTTAATTTGGACTCAAATTTAATCTGCTTACTAACCATTAAGAACTCAAAACACTCACACAATTGTAAAATACTAGAAAAAATGATAAGATTGGCACTTAAACGTAAAAAACATTTTTTAAATAATTTATTTGAGTAATTTATACTTTCAAAAAATTTTTGGCGGTCCAGTATTTTACCTTCCGCGGTCCGGACTTGGACCGCGGTCCGCCAGTTGCCGACCCTTGGTCTAGAACGTCTTATCGATCGAGAGGTGATGTTACACATAATCATCTAATTGCAACGGGGGATATATTATAATTATTATCTGAACGTGGACATATTGACGTAAATGTATTGAGTGTCCGGAAACTAAACCGACAAACAAAGACAGCAAATTCTAGGAATGATTTCATATAGATTTGACATAAATGGTGTTATCCAAATCTGTTTCCTAAGGGAGGTGGGGCTCTTTGAAGATAGCCCTTTGAAAATTTTTTTTAATTGCTCGGATCGCTGTTTATCTAGCAGGATCAAACTTAGATCATGTGTTAACTCTTATATGGACAGCCTTTTGATATAAAAATGATAAATTGTAACCACACATTTGGGAGGGTCAGTTGATATTTTTAATTATATTTTTTTATCTTCGACTTTTTGGTATTTTTAGTTCTAAATTAACGAGGTAGTTTTTTCTCGAGTGTCTAGGGTGTACTGGATGCGAGATAAATCTATTTCAAATGATTTTTTTATTTTATAACTAATTTTATAACTACAAAATTGCAAATTCTTAATTACTGTAGAAGAAAAAATTTTTAAATACTCGATGTTCAGTTGTACAAAAAAATCTCTGTACAATAAAGATATTTTAAATTTTTTTTACTAATCCTTAATTTAGTGAGTTTAAACTTAGTTAATGTTGGTTTGAGGTTCGGTTTGGGTATAACATGTTACGTAGGGTTCTATTGATTCTATTTCGTACTTTTGGCATGTACAAATTTTTTTTTCCAATGTTTCGACATTGAGGTTGGGGCGCTCCCTAAGCATTAAAAAAAGGGGTTTTCGAAAAAACCTCACCGGAATATGAAAATTCAGATTACCATAAGATTATTCAAAAAAATTCACGACGAGACGATGGAAATTGGCGAGTGGCGAGAATTGTGTCCAATATTTCCCACTGTGGCACGTCTCAATAATAGGAAAAATTTCCTAACATGAAACATCCTCTTCATATATCTATTAGGAGAAACCGGATCAGTGATTCCTAAAATTTCATGATACGGGAAGACAAGATGATGTAATTAAAGAACATTAGGAAGACATATTGTTGAAGTTGAGGAAAATTCCAAAATTAGTATTAGAAGGCTGGCTGAAATGTATCCAAATATTTCAAAAACTACTGTAGGAGACGTTTTGCGCAAGGAAAACCTATAACTTTTTCATTTTAGAAAAGTCCAGGCATTGAAGGAAGCCGATTTTCCCGCTCGTGTTGAATTTTCTAATTAGTTGCGAAACCAAAAAATTCAAAACCCTATTTTTTATTTATTTTTTATTCTGCGATGAAGGTACTTTCACGAAGGACAAAATTAATTTTTAATATGCATAATTCCTATGTGGTGCCATAAAAGAGACGAGGCATCAGGATAGATTTAGCATAAATGTTTGGATAGGAGTTCTTGGAAATAATCTACTAGGACCTGTGCAACTGCCTAATCGCTTAATTGGGAAAGATTATTATCTACATTTTTCGGAGAACATTTTACCAAAATTAGATGACATACCTGGGATATGCGACCGGTTGTCCCGCTCACACATTTTTAACGGACAGAAGTGGATCGGAAGAGGGGGTCCTGTTGCTTCACCAGCAAAGTCTCCAGATTTAAATCCTTCCTATTAACATAGGGGAATCTTCATAAGGATTCGACAAACTTGTACTAAATTTTGTTTTCTAATTTTATATTTGATTTATCAAATGCAATGAAATATGTAAGGTTTCTACGAGTGTGATACCATTGTACAAATTTTGTTCAGCATGTACTATTACTAAATTAACTGATTCAATAAACCGTGATTTGAATAATATGTATAGGTAACTGGTGAATAAATAAATCCATACAAACTTGTAGATATCTGCATTGGGCTCAGTTGTATAAGAGTTGTAATACCTATGTGTTAAAAATATATTTTTTAACCAATCAGTAAGAGAGTGAGTATCAGCAGTAAAACATTTGGGTTTATACATTGATAACAATTTAAATTTTATTTAACACGTCAAACACATTTATCAAGGAGCGTTCTTAAACTTAGGTCTCCATGTCACTTAAAATACAGTCTAAATGAATACATAAAATTGAAAGTTATTAAATTCTTAATATACCTACATCGTTGCATAACAGGGTGATTCAGAACTTATCAAAAAAAAAATTTTAATATACACGGGACTCCTACAATTCTATAAAAAAAAAAATAGAAAAGGGCAGTTCGAAATTGATATAGAAATAAACTTCTGCATGGCACTGGAAACTGATCCACTGTAAAACCTGACCTGGCGCAAGGCAAAGCATGAATGGACAAAAAATTGAAAGAATTTCTTTCCCAAGGAAAGAAATAAATAAAATTTTATGACACCTATTTTATATCAGCAAATTCAACTGCTTTTGCCGCTATTGTTATTATTAATTAATAAAATTAATTTGTGGTTTGAATTTAAAAAATAATTTGACATACCTGATGTTACAACAACTGTTCAAAATCTGGTCCACCGACGTGTAAACCCCAGTCTTTCCCAGTTTCTACGAAATAACAGAAATATTGTCATGCTTCACCATAACACAAATGCTTCACCATAAAACAAATGCTTCACCATAACACAAATGTTGTCTTGCTTCATCGTAAATTTAAACGATTTCCATCAACTCCGAATTGCATACACGTAAGCCATTTTTGGCACTTGAAAAAACTAATGTAAACACTATTCGAGATCACCTGGGGCCACGTGGAGAGAGAGCACATTGCGTACAGTACATTGCATACAACGCACAACGCGAATAACGCTAGAGACTACAGTAGTCCACGATGTAAAATGTGAATACTATAACTTCAATATTTTTTTTTACGAAAATGTTTTTTACGTTATCGACATCATTTTTCATGATGCATCTATTTCCAATTTTCTATTTTTTGATAAGTTGTGAATGACCCTGTATTAATCGTATTATTCTCTGCCGAAATAGAACGAAGAAAAGTTATAAAAGAATTAAAAATACCGCGAATGATTTATTTGTGCTATCCTATAAGTGTCATATACTTATACAGGGTGTCCCGAAATTCGTGCAACAAAGGTCATAGATTCTTAAAACAAATTTAGGGGACCCGTATTTTTTCTTTTTGCCAACTGGCCCCCTCTTTCGGAGTTACAGCCCCCTGAAATCTGCCCCTAAGAAGTCTTTTTTATATCTCAAAACCATGTTGTTTGGTACACAGGGGTTTTATGACATGTAGAATCTCACAGTGCTACGCTTTTTGGCGAGAAACCCCCTTAAGACACTTTTTCGTGGGCCACCTTGTCTTTGGAACCAGAAAAATTTGGTTGCAAATTTGATTTTTTTTTAAATTATTAGTTAGCTAGAAAGCCATTGAATTTAGAAACTTTTTTGTCTCTTGATATTTGTTTCGTAAAACCCAATGTTTTTAAGAAAAATGGGAATCACGATATAAATTCTATCATATTTTGACATTTTTCTCGAAAACATTGCGTTTTACGAAAAAAGTATAAAAAGACAAAAAGTTTCTAAATTGAATCGCTTTCTAGTGGACTGATTTTTAAGAAATTTAAATATGCGACCAAATTTATTTGGCTCCAAAGACAAGGGGGCCCACGAAAAATTGTCTTCAGGGGGTTCCCCGCCAAAAAACGTAGCACCATCAGATTCCACATGTCATAAAACCCCTATGTACCAAATTTAGTGATTTTCGTACAAGGTTGTGAGATATATAAAAAAAATATTATTCGTATTGGCGGACTTCAAGGGGCTGTAACTCCGAAAGAGGGGGCCACTTGGCAAAAATAAAAAATACGGGTCCAAATTCTGTGACCAAATTTTGTTGCATGAATTCCGGGATATTTTAAATAGATTTCCCGATACAAATTGAATAATTGAATTGAGTAATTGAATTGAGTAATTGACTAATTTACTTGTATTTACAATAATTTCTTTAAAAACTGATCAGTGTTGAAACTCTCTTGTATCTAAATATGTTAATATAGTATAGGTATAGGGTTATGACTTTCAAATTTTCTTTCTAATGGTTAAATGAGCAAAAAGTACATAATTTTATGCCGATCACGGGTTTCGATTTTAAATTTAGAAGATTTCAAATAGTTCCGAGGATATTCGAAGGAAGCCGATTTTATGCTATTTATTTTAATAATCATATTTCACTTATTTTAGGACAAAAATGTGTAATCTGATATAAAATGATGTGACGAATAGATTTTTGTGGTTAGTATTAACATATCTCTAAAAATGTGTGATGAACGGTTATCTTTTGTTTCTATTATGGACGCCATATTTAGTTTTTGCCTCATTAGAAAAAAAGGGCGTATAATTTTTAGAGTTTTCATAAATAAATAACCGAGATATTGAATATAATTATAATTTTAATAAAAAAAAGTCTAGTAGTTATGTGGAGCATTTCAATTTTTTCTGTAAATTAATTTAATATTTTTAATACTTTTTAACACTGCAACCTTTATTCCTACAACAAGAGCAACATTTTTATCCTAAAATTTTGAAGAACAAGTGAAATACAACTAAAAAAGAAATAGCATAAAATCGGTTTCCTTCAAATGTCTTCGAAACTATTCGAAATGTTCTAAACTCAAATCGACATAAAATTTTGCACATTTTTGCTCATTTAACCATATCTGCATCTCTTAAAACATGGAAGATACCTGTATTGGACAATTAAAAAGTTATAACTCTGTATTAAATTGCATTTTTCTTTTGTTTTGATAGTAATAATCTGCCTCGTTTAATTTAGTTTCGAGATACTTATATGTCTCAAAACCTATGTTTTAAATTTCTTATGTTCTAAGCTACTGAAAAAAAAAAATCGGACTTATTTATTTATTTATTTCACTATGAAAATAACGATAAGTAATATTATTTTGAAATAATTATTTTAACATTATATTGCATTGCCAAAGGTGACATGGCAATTTTATAAATTGTTCAGCGTTATCTACATGTTTAAAAAGATTAACATCTCGAAACCAGTTTAAGCAACATTTCGTGTTAAGAGAGTTCAAGTTTATTAGAATCAATCAGCTTTTAGGAAATGATTTATTTTTTAATATTTGTTTTCGTTCAAAGATACCTAACAAACTATGTAACGAGCGTTCAAAAAAAAACGTGGACGAAGTTGGCTCTGACACATTGGACGTAGGGCGTAGCTTATAGCGACCAACTTAACCTCATTTCTCAACGAGCTGTATAGCAGCTGTTGGTTTCAATAACAAAGCGGGGATACAGCGCTTTGACAGATGACGTTTAAGTTCATTTGCTATACGCTACGCCCTACGTCCAAATTTTCAGAACCAACTTGACCACGTTTTTATCTGAACGCTCGTTATTTACTAAAATTATACCTGGTGATTTATAGCATAGGTAATTATGTAAAAAGAATCAGATGAAGATAGAACAAAAAAATGTTGCTAGTAAAAAAATATAAAATTCGTTTTGGCGATATTTTAAAAACGAAAAAAAATTGTAATAAGTAATAAGAAAATTGAAAAAATGTTTTCTAATAAAAGTTTACGATTAAAAATAATTCTTTTGTGTAGATAAAGGAGATTTTTAAATAACAGCCACACAAAAAAATCGACTTTCCGGGCCAGAGGTCAGACCATGTTTATTATGTTCTTTGGGTCGCTGAATCCGAATCCGAGGTCCATTTAACCCCATCACCTCAGGATTTTTCATAACCTCAAAAAACCTATATTCTGAACAATTAAATCATATAATCTTAATTGTAAGACTCAAGCTTCCAACGCTAAATCCAATTAACCAATCACATACACATTTAACCCAATGATATCCTAACTTAATAAGCCCATGAACCCAAATCCCAATAACCCTATAACCCCATAACCTCATAACCAAGGAAATAAATTACAGGCAATGTGTATTATTGCAAAACATCACGTAGCTGAGGACTTCTTGAAACCTCTAGTAGGTTCTCAAACCTAAAATGCATCCTATATATAAATCTAGTCATTTCACATGTCCGGTCTTTTTTTCATTTCATTTAATCTAGTCAAGAGAGATTCTTAACATTAATCATTCATTTATTTATTTTAGTTTTATTTTTATATGTGGTACGGCCTATCCTAGAAAAACTCTTACGAGAGCTATATGATGTACGAAATCCGATCGCACAACCACCCCGTGTTGTACATCGGGTAATACTAATGCCGACGGTCCTACCAGTTAAAGTTATTAAAAAAACTAGATCGACTGTAACACTCGTTTCTTTGGTGAATGGGATCAAAGTACAAGGTAATGAAGTGGTTGTTAGGGAATCGTGGGGTTATGAATTGTAGGGTCATGTGGGTTTTGAGGTTTGAGTGCATAGATTTTTAAGAAATCCTCAACCACGTTAACATTTAGCCATAATACAGATTGCCTATTATTTATTAGTTATGGGACTATGTTATGAAGTTACGGGGTTATGAGGTTATAGGGTTATGGGAATATTTTGGGTTTGTGTACTTGGGTTTTCAAGGAGTCCTCAGTTATGTGATGTTTTGCAATAATACAGATTGCGTATGATTATTCCCTTTGTTATGGGGTTATGGGGTTATTAGGGATTCGGAATCAGCGATCCATAAAACGTATAATAAACATGGTCTGACCTCTGTCCGAAAGTCGATCTTTGTGTGGCTGTGTAATTTGAATTGTATCCTATATTCTGAATTCTCAGACATGTTTAATCAAAAAATACATTTTTGAGATATAGGGGTAAAGCTCAAAATGACATGCAATCACAGCACAACAAACAAACAGTATCTACAGTGTAATGGATAATTTTATGTTAAATGATCAATTTTAACATTTTTTATTACCTATATTTAAGGCAATTTAAGCAAATTCAAAAATGTTTTACAATTTTATTTTCTAAAAATAATGTACTCTTGTTAGAACTTCCTAATGTGGACGGTTTTCGAGAAAAAAGGTTTTTAATTGAACTCTTACAATATTACGATGAAGAAAATAAGTGACTTTTCTCAAATATATAAATTGTTAAATAATGTAATCGTTCAAAAAAATGCAGGGTGTTTCGCATAAGAACCGACACAAATCAGGGACATGTAGGAGAACCCAAAATATGGAGATTTAATTCAACTTACCTTTATACTAAGCTGCACCCCTGAGAACTTATTGATAACATAATGAAACAATGCCTTGTTTTGAAAATGAAAAATTTTTTCTTATTCGCAAACATTTATTTAGTTTTTTATTTTTTTGTTTATTCGCAGTATGGCAAAGTATTCAAACAACGAGAAAGTATTTAACAAATCTATAAATAAATATTTTAAATTAAATGAAATTGCATATAAAATAGTTCTTGGTATATTCTTTAAAGTAAATAATTGTTTGTTAAAATAAAATAAGAAATTATCATTATTATCGTTATTTTAATAATGTACAATTTTAATTTGTATATTCCTATACGAGTTATTTACTCAGGGAAATATTAAATATTCTATACAAAATCAAAAAAAACATCCAAGTTCTTATGCTACAAAAAAATTATCTAGCGATAAAGTCAATTTATGGAAGTTGACTTCGTGTAGTTTTGTTATTAGTTTCAGTTGTGATTTACTTTAGAAAAGTGAACGAAGTGAGATAGTGCAGTATATTCATCGATAAACCGAACAAAATTAAAACATATTAATGAATGTAACCTGATAGAATACCCCAGAAGAACAGTTCATTCATGTTCATTCATCAATTCCAGAAACTTTGAGGAATGCAGATATTTGCAGGACATTTTATTGCACCTATATACCTAACTGAAAAAAATTGTTTACTCCGTTGATCCAATTTAGGGTCCAATTTACTGGAATCTTTTATTTTCATTAATTTACCTAACTCAGGCTATAAACTTCGTCACAAACTTGCCGACTCGCCGAAACACGCTCCCACCACAAACCTAGACAAAGGGCGCCGCTTCATTGTGACACCGAAAGAGGGTAGGGCCAAACGCATCCCTTAGAAAGGAAGGGACAATTTGGACCAATCACAATAAAGATCGCCAACGTGAGTCAAAAGGGTTTCATTCATACTGGCGAAGTATTATACTATTTTGTGAAAATAGCCAAGTTTAAAATTCTTTGCCAGCGATAGGTAATATCAAACAATCATTGACTGTCGAAGAGTGTAGTTATTTTGGTGGCGTGTTTTTTGTGAAGTGGCATAGGGTTCCCAAACCGACTATGATAAGTGCAAGTGCAGAGAACATGATACACATGGAGCAGCATCACTTGCAGCTGAAATCGCAATCTCCGTCGTCTTCGAGTAAGTTCCAAAGTGTCAAAGTGTGTATTTAAATTTCGTTGGTGGACACATTTTAAGGGAATATTCCTCAGGTAAAAACTAACAAAGAGGTTTATGTGAACTTTGGTCCGAAAATGCACTAAAGGCCTTCAATTAGAGACGTGAAATAACATATTTACGAAAAAATTACTCGTAAAATTTTCATATTTTGTTATGTGTTAAGTAATTGCGTAGTAGAGACTGAACTTTTATTGTAGAAACTACAGATTTTCAAAATAATTTTAGACAAGTTAACACAAAGAAATAGCTAAATCTTAACAAAAATTAAACAAATTAATTTGTTATTAAAACCTAATTTCAAAGCTAGTTCCAGTGAGAATATGATGGATAGACAATCGTTAATTGCATGTGCGTGTGATTTTAAGTAACGAAATGCTGTGAAATTGTTATATAGAGGCTGAGTTACTGTAGTGCTGAAAAACCGTAAAATAACGTCAAAATTATAATTACCTAAAAATAACTGAAGGTTATAGGTTCAACAGACAGTTATGGTACCTATCAATTCACATTATTTTAATGTTCGTGTCCTCTCTGGGTTAGTTTTTGAGGTGTCAGTCGTCAGACTGTAAAAATGACAGCATTCCTTTGATTTAAGAAATATACCATAAAAGCTTTCTGTTATATAACAATTACACTTGTAAAAAATTATGTTATATATTATATCCATTTATGTTCAATTTATTTGTGATAATCTATTAATTAAAACTTTTTTCGAAAAACTATTGCTTCTATTGTAAAACAAGAAGAAAGTCAATTTGAAGAACAAACCATAGATATTAAATGTACGAACTATTGTGTCAAATTTTTCGAAACTGTCATTATGAGTTTTTGATATATAAAAAAATTAAGAATTTGACAGCTTATGCCGATCTCGAAAACAGTGCATTTCTGGACTGATCGTATAAACTTTTTTGCCTACCTGAAGAATGCCCTAATAATAGGCCAGGAAAAAGAGCTGGAAAATGACCATTTCGCGACTTTTTGTTTCGGCAAGCTGAATTTATCACTATAGATGCCAAATATTATGTACATTAACATATTAGTTTCCACAGTCATAAAAATGGAGGGAAGATTGTTTACAGGCTGGTTAGTGGTTAGTTGTATAATTTTTACGTAAATTCACGTTTTTCGCTTATAACTTTTTTCACGAGAAAACAGTGAAGTACTTTTTTTTCGTCTTCAAAAGACCTACATCGAGCGTCAAAAAATATTGATTAGATCAAAAGTTATAAACAGAAGAAATTTATTTATGACTTTTAAATTAAACATTTATAAACTGCGTTATTATTACCAGAACGTTTTGGCATCGCATCCTCTCATTCCATCACTGTTTAATAACTCACACGAAATTTGGTATCGGTAAGTTGAATAGTTTACAAGTTATGGCCTTATAAACAAATTAACTAATTATTAGTTTGGACGAACCCGAGCATCTTCCACAATCGCACTGATTTTTTTCATGGTAGATTTCATAATAATACATTGAAATCTATAATTTTTTTTTTAAATTTAACATTTGCAACCTGGAAAGTTTTTTATTTTTTAGCTTTAGTTGCAAAATGAAATATACGACGCACGCGCGTGATATAGTTTTATATTATTACATATTCGGACTAGTTTTGTAGGTCTTTTGAATATGAAAAAAAAAGTACCTACTTTACTGTTGTCTCGTGGAAATGAACGGAAAAAAGTTATAAGCGAAAAACGTGAATTTACGTAAAAATTATACAATTAACCACCCTGTGAACAATCTTCCCCCCATTTTTATGACTGTGGAAACTAATATGTTATTGTACATAATATTTAGCATCTATAGTGATAAATTCAACTTGCCGAAACAAAAAGTCGCGTCCAACTCTATATTTCCTGGCCTAATAAAACGTGTACACTTTTTCGCGAAAAACTCTGTACATTTTAAAAGTCATAGATCTATATTATTTACTCATAGACGCTTTTGGTTAAGATTAGATAAAATAGCCGAGTGATTGGATAGGCGATTTTGTTACATACAAATTGTGATGTTATCATTCAAGTAAACAATAACTTCATTGAGAAAGACGTCAATTCAGTTACAGTATATTGATTGATAAATAGTATTATCATGCTTATAATTCACAGTTAAGTTCAATTATCTTGATGCGATTATTTTAAGAATGAGATAGTAAATACAAGTGCCCACATTTCAACGGTCTTTGCAAGTACATTTTTATCTTATCATGAAAAGCTTTGTAAAATAAAAAATATACGTCTCCTATCTCCTACATTTTTATCTATCATGAAAAGCTTTGTAAAATAAAAAATCTGACTTATCTGTTAATTACGTATACTCTTTTTTACCTATTTTATATGAATTGAAGAAATATTTTATATTCCTTAGTATTATAAATATTTATATATTTAGGATATCCAACCAAGATATTATGCATTATTCTATTTCTTTTTTGTCTTTAACAAATGTATTAATTAATTCATAATTCTTCGATATCAATTAGATATGGATTACGTTTTCAGAATGATGAATGTTTTAAACAGTATTTAAATTAAATTTTTATGATTTTAATACATGATTGTGCAATTTTAGTAATGTCCCCGTAATATGTAGTTTTGTTGAAAATGGTTGTGGGTTTAGAACATTTTCTTTTGTAGAATTTGCCGACGTTACAACTATATTTTTAATCTTCCTCAATGCTATTCTACTATAAAATAAATACAGTTATATAAATTCAAGCCTCAACAAAATAGATGCCGTACACTGTCATGGTCAATACACTGGTGACATTAATCAACAAAAGAGCAATATAATTTTTCAAATTTTGGGAATACGAAAACGATCTTTGCTATTTTGCTTTGCTTTGCTAAGAAAAAAATTTGTTTTAGATAGATGTTTAAAAATGCAGCCTGCTAAATAATAATAATAATATGCCGCCTTCTCTCCCACACAAGTCTCCGACTTCTGGGCTAATTATCGTAGTTAGAATGTGGGGTAGAGATTATTATTAACGGAGTCACAAATCAAACTAATAAGTCTTTTGTTGCACTCACTTGATAGGTAACAGTAATGTTGCATATTTAGAAAATTGTAAAATAGTAGTTGATAGCCTTGAAGGGATATTAAAAAAAATAAGGATTCTGTATTGCCTTAACGAAGACAAACTATACCTATGTTTAACATGTAACAAGTTTGAATTAATTCAGTGAAAATGGATTGTCAAAAACATTTGTTTCATTTTCAAATACTGCCCTTAAATTTGCAAATTACAGTTATTTTTTGCAATGATGGATGTGAGTGAGGAAACCAGAGTATGGATTTGTTTATGTCTCATTTCTTACAACCAAGAAAATTCTACGTTGATAGTTGTTTTTTTTATTAAGAGCAATTATTGAACAGTATCTCTATATCAACCGATGAATACAGTACACACCCCATAACAAGGGGAAGTAAATTATGTGTAGTACCTACTTACACAAGGCATGCAAAATGAACAATTTCCGGCGGCACATATGATGACGGTAATTGACAAGAAATGCAAGACGCTGACTCTAACATATTTGAAAAAGATAAAAGCTTTTAGTAAATTCATATTACAATTTTGGCGTGGTAAAGGAAAGTAATCGTTAATGTCTTAAAAGTGAGTTTTCTTCTACCAGGAAAAACACAAAAAAGTGAAAGAAAATATTTTCATACGATAACTTCATATAATTTAAAGCCTAACAAATCACAATTTTGAACTATTTTTGACACAGCGACAGTTCCAATAACAGCAATTCTGTAGATTGCTTTAAGAAAAGACGATCCTATGACATCTGAGATACAGCGTTAAAATTTCTCAAAAAAATTTCATATATGTGCAAAATACAGGGTGCATGCGGCATTAGTGGTACAGGGTATTACGTATTACCAGGGTGAACCAAACATACTATTTTTTAAATGGGACATCCTATATATTATTATTATTAACTCGAGCACATAATTTTCTCATTTTTTTTTAAATAAATTACCTTGTATTTCTGATATATTTACCATTTAATAACAAAAAGAGAGTTTTTAAAAAACTCCTAGGTATTATAACAAGTTGGCCGTGGGTAAACGACAGTGTGACAAATTGTTATAAAACATTACAAAACATCCGTTGTTAAGACGAAACTCTTATAATATTAACCAACTTGTTATGACATGAATTTAAAAAAAAACTTATTTTTGTTATTAAATGGTAAATATATCAGAAATTAATTATTTAGCTATAGGGAATGCTTTATAAAAATGAAAGAACATAAAGTGTATTTTCAGTTTTTAAAATAAAATACAGGGTGATTCATTAAAAAAAAATTGAGAAAATTATGTGCTACAGTTTTGGCTCGCCCTATATTCAACTGTTGCAATAATAAAGAAATAGCACTTTCTCGTGAAACTGTACCAGTATCAAAAAGTTATGCCTGCAAAAAATTATTGTTAAGTTGTTCTGTTTAGGGTATAGGTACAGGACGCTGAAATGGGAATGATTCTCGTATATAATTGAACATAACTTTTTAAATACCCTGTATAACACAATTAAACCATATATTGGAAGCATGGTAGAGATGAGGTTAATCTAAATTTGAATTAATATATAGGGCGTCCCATTAAAAAAATAGTATGTTGGTTCACCCTGGTAATACGTAACACTCTGTATATACGAACTTAATTTTAAAATGTGCAGTTTTAAGTTGGCTACAATTTTTGTAAATAACTTTTTTTGATATCTTCTATAATAACAGAGATATCGTACTTCGACGCACTAATGCCTCACCCTGTATATGGGCAAATATATGACCAAACCAGTGCAATTTTTAATTGTGTTGTTTCAGCAAAACTTAAAGATAATACGTATTGTATAAATTAATAATTTTTGTTTTGCGTTATTCAATTTGACATTTTATACTGAAATATGAAATAAGGATAAAAAGAATACAAAAAACTAACAACAGAAAAACAGAATTTAACCTCAAATCTCTCCTGAACTATTTGGAATATGAGTTTTTTTTTCTGTTTTTTAGTAATTACAATATATAAAACTGGCTGTTCTCTGAATGTCAAAGATAGTAGAGAGCGCAGAGTGAAAAACAGAAACATTTTAATTTAGAATATTACAATTCGTAGAATTTATCGCAGCAGGGGCGCACCTTGAAATTTTCTGCTAATTTCTTTCTAGAATGTCGAATGCGGTTAATTCCAAGAAAGTGAAGAAGAGGTCTTCTTGGAATTCTATGTCAACAAATATCGTTCGGACTATACCATCGGAGCTATGATTTTATCAATGGTTTTTTACTATACATAATTAATAATAATTAAGAAAAACATACAAATACATACAAAACAAACTTACAAATCACACGTCCACTATCGTGGATCACAGACAAATCTCCAACCAGTATGTCCGTCAGCTAGCGGCTAGATGTTTGAATATTGTTCTGTAGAAATTATAATTTATTAATACGTATGCTTCGGATAATTGAGAACGGTTGGAGAATATTATAGAAACAGACCAGTGTTTAAATGTAGAGTTTTGAAATACCTACAACTCCTAGTTATCGTCATCCATTTGGCTGACATATATAAGTAATCAAAAGCCTCATTTAATCTACATTCTCAATAGTATATTTCATAACATTCCTCTTCAGTATGGATTTTATTGTATGTAGGTACTGTTTGCTTCATTGCTATTTGATACACATTAAGATGACTTTAGAAGAGTATGAGCAAAATAATAAACTATGTCATTTTCTACTTTTAAGATGTAGGCAGGTATATTATTTTGCCCTTAACGTACGATACATTTATTTTACAATCTAAATAAGAATATATCTACAGAAAAATTGCATAGACGGTTAAGCATCACACATAACATAATAATCCACAGCATTAAGATAAAAATTGGGAGGAGATCTTACGATCAATAAACATATGGTTGTAAAAATATCTAGTACAGAATAATTCATTATAACTCATCATTAGTATATACGAGTAAATGAATATTCGACCGTTAATTATTTTGGAAGTGAGAGTCCTCATTGAGTATTAAATTTTCCATTTTATTCAAAACAGAGCTATTTTCTAGTTGTTTCTTTTATTTGAAATAAGTTAAGTATAGCTGAATAAGTCGATAGTAACTTTACATCTATAATAAAAAATGTATAGAAAATTTTTGTTGCAAATACAATATACATATCCATTAAAATTTTTTAAAAAATCTGTGGGGTGAAAATTTTCCACCTGTTGTCCTTCACAAATTTTCTACGTTACTTATTGTTGGTCACTTGTTAATGTTTACTTGTATTTAAAAATAAATTTACAATAGAAAAAAAGTCTTGTAAATTTTTCTGTAAACTGAACAGCTTTAAAGCAATTTTTTATTTATTTATTTGTGACATAAACATATTTTAAACCAAATAGACAGTATTTTTCTTTGAAATATAAATAAGTTTTTATCAAACTTCAAAATAGTCAACGTCATCCACGTATTTTGTACTTGCAACTTATAAATGAAGTGATGTCAAATCCCTTTATAGATTTCTAAGATAAGATCAAGAGATTTCATTTTTTTTCAAAATTCTAACGCATTGTGTTTACAAAACAAGACCTTCTGGGACAAAATTGAATAGAGCAAACTACAGCAACTAAAGGGAAATCACCCTGTGTATTATATTCATCATTAATAATACCAACTTTTTTATTGCAGGTAGAATTTTGGACATTCCCTGTAAAGTATGCGGTGACTTTTCATCGGGGAAACATTACAATATTTTCGCTTGCGACGGTTGTGCGGGATTCTTTAAACGATCTATCCGGAGGAACCGACAGTATGTTTGCAAAGCGAAAGAGGAGGGGACCTGTGTCATTGACAAGACCCACAGGAACCAATGCAGGGCTTGTCGGTTACAAAAATGCCAAGAAGCGGGAATGAATAAAGATGGTGAGTACCGAAGGCTTAAAATAAAAAAATGTTTTTTGTATTGTTGGTACAAACAGCAAAAAAACAAAACTATTTTTATCATGTAGATATGTATGTAGTGATTGTTGTAATTAAATTTTAAATAACTAATTTGTTTAAACAAATATCGTGTTTTATACCAGTTTGTTTTACAAAAGTGTTTTCTAAATCTACACATTTTCCAAAAATGTGTTGAAATTATAATTTTTATGATAATTTAGTATTTGACTGTTTTATAGGTATATTTTGTAAATTATATAATAAAATAAGTAAAAAAAAACAATTCACATTAATCTAATCATACTGTCAACACTTTTATCATTGTTATTTCAAAATTCGATTCCTTCTAAAAGTTTTATGTTGTGTTCGCTATGTGTTTTTCAATTAATGTGTAAACATTTCATTTTTAATTTTTATTTTAAACAATTGCTATCTATTTACTTAAACATTGCTGGTATAATTAGTCGTAGCATGTATCCGTAGAGTAGTTTTCCGCAATATCATCATTTCTTGTCCACAAGATATATGACTAAATTTTTGGTATCAAAAAACATTTTTTGACTTAATTTGACATGCTTTCAAAGAATTTTAGGATATTTTTTTTCATAACTTTAAAATCAAGTAAAAATAAATTTTGTAACCCTTGATATAAACATTGCTAGACTTTCATTTAAATTTAGAAAGCCGAAAAACTCTTAATTGTTCTACGTACTGTTTTATATTCCTTAATCTAGTATAAATTTTAAAGTTTCTTATCGACATCTAAAAAGCACCAATTTTTTTAATATCCCCTTTAGAAAAAATTCTAATTAAATTACATACAGGGTGTTTGGAAACAAAATTTTAGGACGTGAAAGTAGAGCCAAAATTAGTAAAAAAAGTTCCTATATAAACATTGGTCCTCCGGAGCACCGTTACTGAGATATGGCCCTCTAAAGGCGACTTATCATTTGGATAATTTTTAAAATAACTACCATAAACAGAAATTTTTTTAATATTTTTTATTCCTTTGAATTATCAAGCAAATAATATTATTTTTTAATGAATTAACTGTTTTGAAGAAAAAGTTACTGTACTTTTTTTCGAATTCTGCGTAGTTTAGTCAGAAATAATTATTTTTTAAATAATGTATGGTTCAGAACAGTATTTTTTTTTAACATTTTGCACGTAGTAGGCCAGTTTCATTGTAATGATACTAATGATTGTCACTTTCGCGTGATATCATTTAAATTCTTACGTTTCTTTATTTTCTTAGTTGTGATCTTTGAGCTTGACTTTGCATTTCATTCGATTTTTTTACAACCATGAACCATGAGTAGACGCTCTTCTTACAGTCGCAGTAGAATTACGTTAAAAAAATCCGAAAATTACTTTGTCTAATAATGCCTACGCCTCCTTGGACGGCCAAATTCACGATATCTGTATCTTGGAGTTAGGCTCCTGATTCCATCGATCTTGAATGAATTTCCCAAAAAATTTTGCAGAAAGTTGTCTTCTATCATGGAAACGTGGTCGATATTCTTTTTGACCCGCCAGACTATTTCCATTACAGAAACCATAAATAAAATGTATGTCGGCATATTCACGGTAAGTAAAAGCATGATAGTTCATGGTTGTAAAAAATCGAATAAAATGTAAAGTCAAGCACAAAGATCGCAACTAAAAAAATAAAGAAACGTAAGAATTTTTTAAATGCTAGCATGCAAGTGGCAATCATTAGTGTCATTACAATGAAACTGTCAACATAAAAGATGCCTACTATGTGAAAATGTTTAAAAAAGTTACTTTAAAAAATAATTATTTCTGACTAAACTATGCAGAATTCGAAAAAAAAGTAGGGTCATTATTTCTTCAAAAAAGTCTAATTAATGAAAAAATAATATTATTTGCTTGGTAA
Source organism: Anoplophora glabripennis (assembly GCF_000390285.2). Classification (NCBI taxonomy): domain Eukaryota; kingdom Metazoa; phylum Arthropoda; class Insecta; order Coleoptera; family Cerambycidae; genus Anoplophora; species Anoplophora glabripennis. The sequence continues at coordinate 792,942 of NW_019416406.1, read as the reverse complement.
TTCAAAAGAATACAAAAAATTCGTAAAATTTCTGTTAAGGGTAGTTAGAAAACTATCCTTATTTAAAACTGATTTTGATGAAACTTATGATAATTACCTATAGACCCTTATGGTATGATTATTACCTACAATTCCATTGACTTAATCAGAAAGAAAGTTATTTTTAAAAATATTCAAATTATAAGACCCCTTTGGAGGACCATATCTCAGTAACGGTGCTCGGCAGGATCAATATTTATAGGAACTTTTTTTGCTATTTTTGACTTTACTTTCACCTCCTTAAATTTTGTACCAACTTTTCCAAACACCCTGTATATTAAACTCCCCTACTTATAGAATGATGAGGATATCGAATCACTATTGCACAAATATTGGTTTTTCCACAATTTCTCATACTATCACAACATGCCATCACACTACAATCACAAGGAAACCTTTTGTAACGCACGAATCGCAAAACGAGTTTTGTTATTGTGTTAATTTATCTTGTTTTATTTGTACTATGTTTGCATTAGCTGCCCTTTTGTCAAATATTTCTTGATTATAAGCAAGATGTACAGTACTTTATACAGGATAGTTTTAAATTATCTCAGACATTTTAAGTACAGGTACTACATGTTGATAAGTGTACTTTTTTGTATAAACATTTCCCTACTAATGTCACACGATTCGAATAATTTCAATAAAATAAGTACGTACTTGTTTCATAGCTTGAAATTTGTATTTAGTGAAAAAAATAGAAACTGCAAAAACCACGTCTAAATTTAAAATATAAATAAAACATCGAAAGACTTGTAAGATATTCCAAAACATATAATATCTACTCTACTCTCCACATTTATTATTAATTTTCGACAATGTTTATATAAACAGATACTTACTTTTACTTTTTGATGTACCTACAACTCATAGAAATATAGACAGACAACTGATAAAAATGTATTGCCACCCTGTATATACAGTCCGTTCCTTGTTGAGATAGCGCCTGCGTCACTTTCTTGGAATTAACTGTATTCGACACCTTAGAAAATAAAGACATTGGCGGCGTAGCAGCTTACAGTGCATACTGTGCTTTGCAGTTACGAAGGCGTGTTTCTTCGTAAGTGTATCGGCCTGTGCATTTTCAGTGTAATTTCTTATTAAAATAAATCAATGTAGAGCACATTTTAATAAAAAAAAATCTGGTTTATATATATTGTATATATTTTAATATTCTGGAAATAATGTGGAAAATTTCAAGGTACGCCCTTGCCGCGGTAAATTGTTACAGTAGTTTCGATAACATAACTTTATTAGCTTATCCTTTTCTTGGAATTCTATCTCAACAAATATTGTACGGACTGTACATTAGTGGATAATATTTACGGGCTTCTCTTGTAAGTACCCTAAACAAACAACCAATTAAATAAATACATTTCAGAAGGCGTCAATTGTACTTAAAATTTGTCTGTGTTAATTTAGGGGTAATTCAAACTCCGGATAAGTTGGATACATTTCAGAAAACATTGAGTAAAATTCAGTTATATCTTATTTACTCTCTTTTAATAATACAAAAAAGTGTTTCAACAAAAAACCGTTCTACTGCATTACCTTCAGAAATGGATTTCTATCTCTATATTAAATTTGATACAGGCACATGCAAAATTTAATTTTATTGAGGAATGTTATAATTTGTGACTTTTTCACATTTTTTGTTACTTTTTGGTTATTATTATAATGAACTGTTCAAATTTTGAGTATTGTTTAATGTAGAATTTATCTAAATAATAGAAAGTAGTTACAAGATGTATAAATTAATTTTTTTGTCAAAGAAGCCATAATTTTTTGGAAACATGATCATAATATCAGCATATGATTTATGTTTACCAATGATAAAATAAGTAATGAAAAAACATACAAATTTATAAAAAAAAAAACACTAAAAAATCTATAAAAGTAATTATCCAAAATGTCACCCATTTCACTGGGCAGATAAACATATTTGTTTATGACCGTAAAGAATTTCGAGTGTATTTGTCTGAAAGCTTGCTTTTTTAAATTTTGTGTATCTTACATGGTGTGGTGCGAGGAATAATCACAAATTAGATTTTTAGATCGCAAAATCTGGCTAGCCAATTAAAAGGCTTCCATTTACATGAAAAACTTTAATCTAAAACGGTAATTTTAACTATTTTGCATTGGAAACAGTGTTATTATGTGACGTTCACAAACTATAAAACGGAAGCCCATATACCTACCCTAAAATAAATTAGGTTTATTTTATTTGTGTCAATGTTTCATTAAAAAAAAAATATTTATTCATGTCCTAAAACTTAAAACTTGTGGAATCCATAAATACAATTTTTTTCTTTGTAATACGTGAAATGTGTCTTTTGATACTTTGACAAGTGAAGAAAATTGCATCTTGCTGTCACATTAGGTATGTGTTGATTTTTAATATTTTCGAGGAAAAATAAAAAAATCAAATATCACCGAAACCAATATTTTTTTATGAAAGTAGGCCGTAAATTCAACCAGAAGTTAAAAAATGTAATAATCTATACGATGTTCCATTTGACAAATTGAAGTTGGGTAACACGCAGAAAAAATAATTTTAAAATGCGAAGAAATTGATTTGGTGCCCTTTTATTTAAAACACTTTTTTGTATTGTTGATATTATCAGAACTATAAAATATATCTCAAATGGGAACATTATAAGCTGTCAGAACTGAGCCGCGGGACATAGACGTGCGCATTATTTATTCAAAATCAGCAAATTAAATTGTCTACAATACACCACCATAAACCTCAACGGATCGGAAATGTAACAACCGCACGATAACAAAGACAACAGTATACTAACGTGACATGAACGTGAAAAGCATTCTGAGGCAGCGGCTCACGCATATCTCGGTTGACCTGCTTGGCACGCCATTGAATTGCGGCTCTTTCTCTGACAGCCTTAGTTGTAAGTATTTCTTAAAGCTATCGAACAACTTTATACAAAAAAGTACCTAGCTTAATCAGAAAAAAAGAATCATGTAACAAATACTGTTTTATGTTGTGCGCACTAATAATAAATAACTGTCTGAAATACATTTGAATCTTCTTAAATTCTGAAACTTAATTAACGTTTTGTGAAATAGAGCCGACTAATCTGAAACACCAATAATGTATTCTGAAGTTAAGTTAACGGTTGCTGATGTGCTTTGAAATAATAAATAAGTAGCAGTAGATTTTCAAAATTAAGGTATAATAAAGTACACATTTATTTTTAAAAATAAACGTCAACTTTTTTCTTTCGCCAATTATTGCACTGAAATTCTTAGAAATTGAATTTAAAAAATATGAATTCATTTAAAAATACCACGACAACTTTAACTCTCAAACAATTTCAATTCATCGACAATTCTGGTCACCAAAAGGTATTGTTAATGTCAACTAGCTTCTCTTTTGTTTACTTCTACGGTTTCTTCAGACCATTGATTTAGAGTAAGTTTAAATTAAGTGTTTCGCTCTCGAAATGCCACTCACTGCGCTTATAAACGCCGCTGTTTCTTAACTTGTGCAACAGTTTCAAGATCTGAACAGAGTCTTAACGTTAAACAACGCACAAGAAGCACTCTCAAGAAAGCGTAACTTTTAACTTTAGCACACTTGTGCGGCAGTAGCCACCAGGTGTGATAATATTTTTCAATATGAGTTTGTGTGCCCTAATTTATTTTCTTTCGACATTGAACGTGCTCTTGTATTAGGGTAGCCTGGGCTCTTGGGGTTTGTTATTGACGGTAATAATGTTTTTACAGCGGTCCAGCACGAGAGAGGACCTCGGAATTCAACACTGAGGAGACAACAAATGTCGAGTTTTTTCAGCGAAACCCGAGAGCGGATCATGGTTACCCCACCTGGTGGAGTTTTGAATTTGACTATGCCGAAAGACGCTACTATGTTTCCCTTAATTCCTCCGGCAACTTTTCTATGCAATACCATGTTGACAATGCCAAGGGTAAGTTTATATATATGATCTATAAATAATTTAATCATAGACAATAATTATGCATTTCGTTCAAAATAGGGATAATTTACATTACGCCCCAAGGGAAAGAAAAACTTTTACACAGTTTGTTCACGGATGAAGTTGAAAAGAAGGAAAACTTATTAAAAAATGCTGCCTGTGTTCAGATATATACGAATATAGTTTGAAATGAAAGAAACATATACATGGTGTTCTCTACAAAGAAATGATTTGAATACCTTACCCATACCTTAATCATACGTGTAAACGACAAAAAAGTTATAAGTTGAAATTTTTGCATTTTGAGAAACGATTCTGTATGATAGAAAAGTCATTTGTAGCATATTTCTGAAAACTTTTGTGCTTTGTCGAAAAAAATACATATTTTCATAAAAGGTATAAAAAAATTGTCGAGAAAAGTTTTCCGCGATAGAAATGTATGTCCTTATACCAAAGTCGAAGATAAATATAAAATTAAAGTCGATTGCCAACAAATTCGGCACAGTAAATTTTAATTTAAACTAATTCTAATAATGGGGTCATTCAGTAAAATTTCAAAAACGTTCTTATTTTGTATACACAAAGTGTTGCTCATGATTTGGCGATCCTGAAAATTCTCAACACAATCCGTTGAGCGGTTTTCAAACTATATTTAAGGATTTTGCGTTTAATTGGACAAAACCGTTTCTGTCACAGGTTTCAAAGATTTACCTAATCAAATACAAAATTCTCATTACTGGGAAACAATACCTACAATATTTATAATTTTTTTTCTGTTCTGTATCTTCCATATTGCTAACAAAATTCGGTATCTTAACATACTCAATCGAAAAACAGGCAACTAAAACCCAAACTACCCGACTAAACTTTCTGACAACACACGCAAGTATGCGGCATCGGTTTATGATTTTTTTTATGACTTGTAGGCGATATAAAATTCTATTTTTTTACAGAGAATCTTCAAATTGCAATATCTTTCCGTTGAGCAAATAAAAGAATTTGATGTATGAGCACGTTTTCGATCTCTTAAACAAAAAAGGGTACTTGCACAGGATGGGGGAATAGAAAAATCAAGTTTGGCCGATTACTTTCATATTTAGAACGTGGAGAATAAATTTTATTTCTGAACAACTTTTTATAATAAAGTTTTTGATATAAAATGGAAAAGGCACTTTACTTATAAAAAATAAGTTTCGCTTGAAAATCTATTTATATTAATTAAAAATACGTTACAGAATTTTTGTTAACAAAGTTAACGAAGCAGATTCGTTTCCAAAATATCAAATGTCAGCTTAAAAATTTCCTGCCAACACCAACAATTAAGAAAATCTGAGGATATTCTGTACGTGCTAAATGTTGTAAAGTAATTAACTATTTATGTGTTTTTTAATTAGCATTGTGTTATTATAATAAACTCCACTAGGTATAGACTGGTTACGGTTGACACAATTTAGCTTATATCGTCCATAGCATTGTCATTAATAAACCGAGCGAAGATGAAAATATGCTAACAGTGGCGGCTCGTGACATTGAGAATAGGTGTAGCATATTCATTGATTCACTAAAAAGAAAAAAAAGCGCCGCAGGCAAAAATGTTCAAATTTTCAATGTCAAACGGCTTTAAATGAATCTGGAAATTTTTAGTTGCATTTGCAATATTACCGAAAAACTAAAGTTCGCGAGAAGGATTTTCATTTAGATTTTATTAAAAATAGAAATACAATTAAACACGGCATACAGATTTTTTTTTAAATATATACTTCCGTCTTTTGACTTCCCCTTTTTTCAACATCGAGAGAAGGCACAGGTCTTTCGCAATTTAAAAAATCCTTTTTGTTCTGAAGTTTCCATCTGGAAAATGGCGTTTCCAATAAAATACATATTGGATCATACATAGGAACTATTTCTACAATTATTGATGCAAACCAAATATTAACAAAGAACCGCTATAATCGTGCACTCTGCGACGTATAGTATAAACTGTTAAAGGCAGGCGATGGGTGATGGCGATGCTGCTTCAATTTCGCGTCACTCGTTCCCCCACGCCGTAGTTTACTTACGTGTTGGCCGCCTCGTTGCCATGAAAACCGCCGTAAACAACGCTACGAAGTGCAGCGAAATACAAACTGATTTCGATCCGCGTCCTTGCTTATGCTATACGTTGTATGGTACGCGCTCAACGAAGGCAATGGTTTTTAGAAGGCGGTCGTCGCGCAACTATACTGTTTATTTCGCGTATAAAACAAACAAACACAGTACATTTTCAATATACAATTATACCTAAATTATAAAATTTATATAAATTAAAAATAATTTTAAATTCCAAACGGAAATTTTAGGTGAAGCGGTGCGTCACTTGAAGTCTTTCTTACACGTAACCGCGGCATCTAAAAGACAAGAAAATTAAATAAATATTTATAATGTTTCAACCGTCCACATCCCTCCATTAGGTACAAAACAATTTATAATAACGGTAACTGCCATTTTCCACAAGCTTTATTTCAAACAAAAAAAAACATTCAATATTCTCACTTTAATGAAAGTCATAATAATTGCAAAAATTTTGCTTAAACCACAACAGCGCCTCCTATAAATAACCGCAGCGCGCTGTGAACGACGCAACACTCAAGTTCGTACTTGGATTTGTCCTCTTCGTGTGCTCCTCGTACTCCCCATCTTACCACAGACGATTGCGAAATATTAACTCTATTTCAACCATCCTTTGTTTCAATCGTACCCAGTCTACCCTACTCTATTTCCGTCCATTTTTAATACGGGACACGGGCTGTATTGTCTCGATTAAAACTACATTTTTGTACATTTGAATACAAGCAGAAATTTTTAACAAGAATGCCTTTTTCATAAAACGAAAAATATATGTATTTTTTCTTGTTCTCAAGTGCATTAATGGACACACAATACATTACCCCATGGCACTGGGCCAATGCTAACTTGATTCATTCACTATGCAGTACTACGTGGTGCATGTGCAATTGTCGTAGAATAACATGTAAATGTGAAAGGACACTATTATTGAAGTCGTAAGAAATTTGTGAAATATTTTAAATAATAGTTTGATGAAGAAAATCTCTGACATAAGTATTTATAGTTAAATAAATCTTAAATAGCAGCCAACAACGTATCTAGAATAATCTGCGTTTTCGACGTCCAAAAATGTGGACAATAGAAAATATTAATTTGTTTTGCAGGTAGTTGTCAGTGCCTGAACAATTACCTGACTAGTTGCCACGTCGCCGGTTTGAATTCCTTGACGTATCGCTCTCTTCTTCAGAAGAAATTTTTAAATTGCATATTAAATCTGGTTATATTTATTTTATGTTTGAAGTCATTGGTCTGTGACATTCCACTTCATGATTTACTTTGCCAAATAGAAAAAACTCAATCTCTCTGTAGAGTCTCGACCAAAATATTCTCTTATTAGAATTCTACTTAATGAATCTAAGTACCTAGTGACTTCAGTGACCTCAAATCATGCACTGAAACGCCATGAACCAGTGCACACAGTAATACCTGTCAGAGGTCTTAATTTTTTTTAATTTCTTCTGAAAAAGATAGATATCTTGAAACGTCAAGAAGTTTACATCTACGATGTGGCAACCAACCTAAAAATAATTGAACCAGAAGACATTACTGACAAAGCTATAGCTTTATTCTTTTGGAATGTCTGAGATGTTCCATATCCAGTAAAGGGGTTGTCTGTAACAAGTACAGAAAGAGTCAGCATCATATCTTATCTAAGATAATACTCATCTTCATATCGTCTCTCATAGAATGGCTACAGTTCAAAAACTGTTCTTCCATTTTTGCTCTTCCCTGCATGTGGATCCTTAAAAGAGGGGAAGAACATTTTTGTTTTGATGGAACAATGATGAAATCACGGAAGCTGTTCGGTAGTAGCTATATCGGCAATCGGTTTGTTTCTTCAGGTGGCTTCCTTGCGAATAGAGTACATGAATAGATCAAAATAATATATAAAAAACAAACTTTTAGAAAAAAATACAATTTTAACTGTCAGTGTGAGAAGTGTTGATAATATGATGATTAATAGTATATTAGATCTAGGTATGGGTTATATTAACGTGAATTGGTTTTTCTTTTATTTATAACCTCCTTTTAAAAATATTTTGTTTTATTATTAGTTTTCATATTTTTCTTCATTATAAAGATATTAAACTTTCAAATGAAGTCAATGTTCTTCGATACCAAAAATCTAGGTATGTAAAAGATTGTACCTCATATTTGGTATCGATGAATATTGACTTTGAATTGAACTTTTTTAAATTTACTTATTTACAGTCAAGTTAAAAATTGGACAGTGTTATTATTAAAATATAATATTTCGAGCCAGTTTGCTAAAAATGTAGTCACGTATGTAGATAAGAAAATATAATATATCAACTAAGTTGGAGCACCATATTAATCTAAACGTGATTTGTAATAGATTGCTACACAGATAAGATTCTCTATTTTATTGACATTCCATTATTCTTTCAATGAGAGTCAATATTTTGATTCTATGTATATATACAGGGTGTCTCGTTTAAAACTCCCCAGCTGAATATCTCGAAAACGGAAAAAGATAAATGATTTCTGAAAAATCAACTTTCAATAAATGGCTTTACTTGTGCGTACAAATCCCGTTCCTCTCAGTGCAGGTATAGATATCGCTGCAATCCGAAACCATATTTTGTTGACAGCAATTTTGGAAAGTAGAGCACATGAAAGATCTCTAAATTATAAGCAACTATTGTGATATAAACAATTTTCGAAAAACCACTATTTCCGAGATACTTGGATTTGAGGTAATTTTTTTTCCAGGAGGAAGATTTTTTAAAGTTAAAGTTTCAGGCATAACTACTGCAGATTTTCGTCGTATTAGATTGCTTTGAATAAAACAATGATGAATTAATTTTATTTAACAAATAGATATCACAGGAAATTACTTCATTTAATCTTGTTGTCGCAAATCATATTCTTTTCGATCAAGATAAAGTAATATTTATTTAACAAAAACTGATGCAAAATTAACAAAAATTACAAATAAACGATACTAAATTGACATAATACACGAGTCAAATAACTGTTCAAAATTGCCGCCTTCTCATGAATACATATTTCATACCTTTTTCTAAGTTCGGTATCAGTAGCTCGTAATAAAACAATTCGAGGAATAGATGCACAGCTCGCATAAATTTTATTGCACAAGTCAGCCAAGTCTTCAATTTCTGTTTGGTAAATTAGGTTCTTTAAGTAACCCCATAAGAAAAAATCGACTAGGTTAAATCAGGGGTGCGGGCAGGCCACCTTATTGGACCATTGGTGCCTATCCGTCGCCCCTGAAAATATTAATGAAGAATATTTTGCACCCTCCTTTCGTTATGAGCTGGTGCCCCATCTTGTTGGAACCAGATATTTTGTCTCATAACTAAAGGAACTTCTTCCAAAAGAATAGTTAGTTGGGTCTGAAGGAATTGTAAATAATTGCGACCGTTCAAATTTTCCTCATATAAATAGGGTCCAATTAATATGCCATTAATAATACCACACTATAGATTTATAGAAATCGTGGTTTGGAAATGTCTGTCTTTGGTCTATCTAGGGTTGCTGTCATGCCAGAATTGACTATTATGTCTATTCAAAATGCCATTTTTTTGTAAATCGACTCTCGTCAGTCCATATAATGTTATTTAAAAACTGGTCCTTTTCTTGAGCCTTTATTTCCATTTCGGCAATAAAATTTAGTCTTCGTATCATATCACCAGGACGTAAATTATGTAAAAGATGCACTTTGTAGGGATGATACGTATTTCGCTTCAAGATATTATGGACCGATGTTCCGGAAATCCCCGTTTCTCTTTTTGTATAGCTCGCACCGAGGTATGTGGATTAGTATCAACCGTACCTAATACCACGGCAGTGTTTCTATCATTTGTAACAGTGTTTCTACGATGCTTCTTTTTGTTAAAAAACCACAATGAAGCAAATTCGTTGATAAAGACGAAAAGGTTTTATGATCGGGATGTCGACAGTTTGGGTAACGTACCTGATAAAGTCTTTCTGCTTCGCTGGAATTTATACGGCATTCACCGAATATTAAAATTATGTCGAGCTTTTCTTCATTCGTGTACTAGACCATACTGAATAAATGTCAAATGTGTCAAAGTTGAAGGTGTAGACTTGTAGTAGTAATGGTAATAGTAATAGTAATATGTATTCAACATTGATACAGAAAACAACAGAAGGTTCAAGAAAACGACCAGTTTTTAAATAACATTATATAGACTGACTATGGATATTATTTATAATTTTTGTTAATTTTGCATCAGTTTTTGTTAAATAAATATTACTTTATCTTGATCGAAAAGAATATAATTTGCGACAAGATTAAATGAAGTAATTTCCTGTGATATCTATTAGTTAAATAAAATTAATTCATCACTGTTTTATTCAAAGCAATCTAATACGACGAAAATCTGCAGTAGTTACGCCTGAAAACTTAACTTTAAAAAATCTTCCTCCTGGAAAAAAATTACCTCAAATCCAAGTATCTCGGAAACTAGTGGCTTTTCGAAAATTGTTTATATCACAAAAGTTGCTTATAATTTGGAGATTTTTCACGTGCGACACTTTTCAAAACTGCTGTCAACAAAATATGGTTTCGGATTGCAGCGACATCTATACCTGCACTGAGAGGAACGGAGTTTGTACTCACAAGTAAAGCCATTTATTGAAACTATACAGTGGATTTTTCAGAAATCATTTATCTTTTTCCGTTTTCGAGATATCCAGCTAGGGAGTTTTAAACGGGACACCCTGTATATACAGGGTATAAATAAATAAGTGCGAAAAAATTCAGGGGGTGATACCCTGTGGAAAAATAAAGTGGGTCTTTCATATAAAAAGATCACATTTGAACATCTCATGTGAAAATACAACCGCTTAGAGAGGGTGTCAAAAAAGTAGTTTTTAATGAAAAAAATTACAGAACTGTAATTAAGTAGATATTTTCTTTTTTCGAGAAGGCACTTAGTAAACAATTTGGGTCAGGAAAAGGATCAGTCAAGGGTTATTTTTATTAAAATAGTTTTGCCTAATCAAAAATTATTATTCGGAAGAATTCAGACAAATCTGTTTTCGTTTTCTGAATTTACAATGACTTTTTGTTTTAGTTTTGATAGTTTAAATTTGTTTGTTTTTGTCTGGTTTTTAGCTAGAGATATCATGATATTAATTTTTTTATTACATACTTCATCTTTTAGATTTTGTAAACCATCAAGGATCCAAGTTCACAGAACAATTTTAAACACGTCTTTCACTAGTCCACGAAATAATTGCTGTTTCCTTTAATTTTTTTTAACAATATTATTTTCCTTTTCCAAAATCTTAGCTGAACCCCACTGAATAATATGGCCGTTTTTCCAAGCGTTATCGCAAATTTTTGATTTCTCAAAATCTTATTCTTTAAAATAATTGTGTTCATCTATGCTAACATTTACAGGTCGAGAGGTCACTCCAACCTATGCCGTTTGTTGTATTCACAAGGCATGCTATAAACGCAATTTTTTAATTATGATAATCATTATTTACTTATTTTCCTTAATATTTGAGGAATATATGGAATTTTTATTAACTAATGTTACTGAAAAAGAGTTTCAAACAAAATAATAAACAGAATAAAAATGCAGAATAAATAATATATTTTAAAAGCAAAGTCTAAGAGGACCGCTTAAACGACGTAGATATTTGAGGTACATACCAAGCAACAAATTGGAGTGCAATTTGAATTTTTATGCTCAATATTTTTACGAATTGTATAATATATTTATAGGTTATTTAGAAATAAGCACTATGAAATGGATATTTGTATGAAAGGCATGTGAAATATACACTAATAATACATTTGTTTACAGCTACCGACCCTGCCCTTGGCTCCAATACTGCCCCCAGCGGTCGTAAACCCAGCTGCGATTTGCGAGTCGGCCGCTCGCCTCCTATTTATGAACGTGCAATGGACCAAAAGCATCCCATCTTTCGCGTTGCTGCCATTTTCCGACCAACTGTTGTTATTGGAAGAAAGCTGGAGAGAGTTGTTCGTCTTAGGCTCTGCCCAATTCCTACCACTGACGGAACTATCATGCCTAGTACAAGCCTGTGGAATACTGCAAAGGGACGAAAACCATACCGCCTTCTTACAGAACGTGCAGGAATTCCAGGACATTTTATTTAATATTAGACACTTCCAACTGGACCATCAAGAATACGCTTGTTTGCGAACTATATTGCTTTTTAAGACTTGCTTTGAGAAACCTAGTTCGTCTTCCAATCCGAACCAAACCGATGTTAAGGTTTTGACTGATCCCAGGAAAGTTGCTAGTATACAAGATGAAACGCAATTGACTTTGAATAAATATATATCAGCAGCTCACCCTGGACAGCCGCTGAGGTTCGGAAAATTGTTGTTACTGCTGCCAAGTTTGAAGAATGTTTCCGGTAACACGATTGAAGAATTGTTTTTTAGGAAGACAATAGGCCATATACCTATAGTTAGAATAATTTCCGACATGTACAAGTCGCAACCTCCTAGTAATTTATAACGGTTTTTTTACTTTTAACCACTGACATTAAGACGCAAAAACTTTATAGTTACTAATTAAAGATAATTCCCTGTGATTTAACTAGCTGATATTATTGAAAGTATTACAGCTTTCTCAATATAATAGTATTAATTTTAAGATTGATGAGTTCTTAGATTTGCTCAATCACCTTATAACAACTTACTTGACAATAACGATTATTTCTAAAAAAAATATAAGAAACCTAGCTTCTATATCAACTATTGATTGTTTTGTTGTCAATCCCAGCTTTAATAGACGTCTCGGGTAACTATTTTTTGAACACCCGTAGAAAATATTTCTTATTATTATTATATTACTGTCAGATTAGCGACATATAGAAATCGTAACTTAGTAATTTATAAAAGTTTTTGCTCATAGCTACTAAGTACTGAAAACTTACTGTGATGTATATATATAGAGTAATTAGTTGAAATTCTACACAGAATTTCAACGATCTCAAGGCAATAGTGTTGATTACTGTTGGCTACATAGCTTTATTAAACCATATGATAGTATTATTATATGTATATATTTTTTATAAAATACATATACAAATGTGTATCTTTATGTAGACAAATTCTAAATTTGTATATTACGTATTACAAAATGTATAGAGCATATGTTACAAAAATACAATATTTGTGTAGCGTTTACAAAATTAAAAGTCTTATTTTTATAACGCTGTTTTATTTTAATTAATATAATTTTAACGTCAGCAATGTGGAGTATAACAATGAAAAATCCAGTTTAAAATATGTCAAACATGGAGTACCTTAAGGATTCGTAATATGACCAACACTTTTTTTAATATGAATTAATTAAATATTTTATTTGCTGATGGTACTATACAAATTTTTCTTCCTATTTAATTATGTATCTTTTCAAGAGTTGAAGGCGAAAATGGAAGAGGAATAAAATGTTTGTAATTAAATTTTTTACAAAACATGACTAGTTATAAATCGAATGAATCATGATTATTATGGTAAAAGTCGAGAAAATCGCAAAAATGGGGTTAAAAAACAATACTTTGTAGGGAATTTTTTTGGGGTGTTTAAATTGGGTATAGGACCTTTATACTTAGCTCAAGAAAACTTCATGTCGTGTAGAATCATCACACCATTTCATCAAAATCGGTTCGATAGATTTTGCATAATAATCTTGCAATCCAGATTTTGAAAAAAAAATTGCAAATTTTCAAAATTTTGCACAGCAAAAACCAAGGCCCTTAGATACTTGAAAATTTAATGACATATAGAAGGGCTCTCAAGCTTTCAAACTTTTTTTGAAAAATTCGAATCCGTCAATTAGGAGAGCTCTGGCGCTGCCAGATTTCTGCAGTAGCTACTAAAACGATATTTTTTTAAATGGCAACACCGAAAAAAATTATTTGTAAATTTTTCTTAATCAAGTTATTTCCTACAACTTTGCATTTGGAAGTACTAGTCTATTACTTCAAATAAAAAAGTTGGCCTATGTCAGATTTTAAAAAAATAACACTGTATATACAGGTTGTAGAGATTGTTTTCCTAACAGACACATACGTGTATCTATTTTTTTCAAGGTCGTATTTTTCGAATACGAAATATATATTGAAATGAAAGAAAGATTATTTTTTTAATATTAATTTTTTTTTGTAATTAAAGTATAATTCAAATATTATTTATTGTTTAAAATATAAGCAAATGAGAAATTAACTCATTATATTACTAACAATTTTCGCAATATTTTGAAAATAATTGTTGTTTAAACAATTTCAGAATATTTAAATTTTGTTTTTGATCTTTGATAAACAGTATATAAGTTTATGCACTTACCTTTGATACAATAGAAAAATAAAGTTGATAAGTAAAGGAAGTTTAAAGATAAATAATTATCGGACTGTTGAAAGACCAATTATTAACGATAGGCATTTGAAAATACGTTAATTTTAAAAAAATTATCAAAATCGGACCTCTAGAAGGTGAGATATTAAAAATTTTTAAGCGCGTCGCGGTTTTAAACTCTCCGATTTAATTTCGAGCAGGCCTAAGCGGCCGCGCTCTCTGCTTCCCCCACCACCCCCACCCATACGATTTTCTTGAATTTCTCACTAGCATAAATAACTTTAAACATCTTTTAAAGTAGGTTGCCAATGAAGAAAAATATTGTAATCTTAAACCTGGTAAGTACTCGGAATACCAAAGGTATTTTCAGAAAAATTAGCCCGGATGTACCAGTACATTTAGTGTAAATGACGGTTAACTTTGATCGGCTATAACTACGTAACTAATTGACCAATCGATCTGTTTTTTTTTTTAAAAGAAGCGTTTTTCCAAGAACTTTTAAAACCTGCTTTAAAAAATTTGATTTAATTGAATATTCACAAAGTTATTCTAATTGTTTATAAGTACAAAAATTCGACCAATGTTTAAACAAACGCCAGAGCTCTCCTAATTGACGGATTCGAATTTTTCAAAAATAGTTTAAAAGCTTGAGAGCCCTTCTATATGTGATTAAATTTTCAAGTATCTAAGGGCTTTGGTTTTTGCTGTGCAAAATTTTGAAAATTTGTATTTTTTTTTCAAAATTTGAATTGCAAAATTATTATGCAAAATCTATCTAACCGATTTTGATGAAATTTGGTAGATAAAAGCAAAAATTCACTCACTTTGAATATAATTATATCAACCAATGGGGAAGATATTTCCCTGTCTCTCCCAGAATCCCAGAATTTCAAAGCAATGATTATTTTGAAAGTTTTCGTTTATTTGATTGCTGGTATTGGTATTTGTATATCAAAAGCTTTAAATAAGTCACACGAAATGTCGTTTGGATTTAGGTCTGGTGAGCAAGATGGCTTAGAGAAAAGTATTAATAAAACGTTATCTAACATTTAAAGCAAAATGGGTAACTGTCATTATACATAAATAATATATAGGTATCTCGACTAGAAGGAACAATTTTTTTATAAAAAATAGCATGTGATACAAAATAAATACCCACCCAGTCTTGCGGTCCACTCCAGTCCAGTAATACAAAAATATATATACCTGATATATTGAAATTGTTAAGTAAGAAATATCTTGTATTTACTATTACTATCAGCCTCCATAAAGCACTATAAATCTATAAATAGATCTTTTTATTTCCGCACTTTATTGTTTTATCAGATAGCCTCTCTTCTTGTTTGGAATTAATAAATATTAACAGAAAAAGAGTAGTTTCAGTTTTTTCACAAGAACAGGATTTTTGAGAAAAACAAGGTATTTGTGTCTACCTGATATAGTAGCTAATACCAGAAAAAGAGATTATTTAGGTACACATAAAATTTCTCCGAAGGAACTACGCACACAGTGGCAGCAGATCACCTAAAAATTTTATCCGATATCGGCT
The DNA here is from genome assembly GCF_000390285.2 of Anoplophora glabripennis. Lineage (NCBI taxonomy): Eukaryota > Metazoa > Arthropoda > Insecta > Coleoptera > Cerambycidae > Anoplophora > Anoplophora glabripennis. The sequence continues at coordinate 776,939 of NW_019416406.1, read as the reverse complement.
TCCGTAAAAGAAACTCAGAAAGCAGGAGATTTTGTAGGTGATCGAGTCCACCTTTTGTATCTCTAATATCAGGTAAGTAAAGCCACAAAAGCCATCACTAATGAGCATTGTCCTGTTTCCAAACAAAAGTCGGAACTTCTGAACTGTCAGCACAAAACACTTCATCCCCGTATTAACTTCTACTAATAGCATACCCATTTCGCTTTTGAACATGTTGACAAATTACTACCTCACTTTTGTAAGTATTTTAAGGAACTTGGTTCTTTACGTTGTATTACAAAATATTTAATCCAAACTGATTAGGTTGTAAGTAATATGTTTCTTATTTTAAATTTGAACAAGGTGTTTGTTAAGTAAACCAAAGTATTAAAAAAATTAAAAGTGCGTACTGTATGGAAATAAATGTGTCATACTTAAAGGGGTAAATCATACTCAAATTGCTTTTGTATTTAATTTAATTTTTTAATTATCGACAGGAACAGTCGAATATGAAGAAATACATTCTTTTAGACAGCCTCGAAATGATGCGGTCGTTTGCCATACATAAAAAAAACAAAGGTGTCAAATATATGCAGATTATTTCTCTATCTATATCGCAGAGCTGTATCACAGATACAATATATCCTTAAATACTACTGAACGTTCTATGCATGCATCAATTACCCACATGTGAGCTGTTTGTGACACTTTCCGTTTTTTTTTTGTTTCTACGAATGCAGAACAGTTACAAATTCCAATCTGTGGAAATGAACCCCACTGATGTGGTAGTTGAAGTAGGTGCCGCGTACATTTTGGTAATGTGTCTTTGTCCAACATTTTGGCAAGTGAAAACGTGCTTTTAAATATATCGATATGCAGCATCCACACGATGCGACATTTATGAAATTTTTGTATATAGAGAAACACACATTCTGTATCAATTTCCGAATCATGAATTTTAATAAATCGTATCTGATGAATCTTTGAGAAAAAGGGCGCCAATAGAACAAACATAGCCATGGTCTGTCTGAACATTCATACATTTTGTTTATTGAGAAAAAGTTCATCCATCTTATCAAAACAATTTAAAAAGCAGGTAAGCACATTTTTTTAAATTCATAATTCTATATAATCCTAACCTACAGTTTTACGAAACACACAGATCAAAAAAAGACTCTGCAATATGAGTCACGAGACAGGAGACCTTAAGTACCACCTATGCAAAAATTTGGCTTATCTTTTGTAAATACAGGGTGTTAATGAACTTACGTCAAATATTTTTGCCACATGTCCGTAATTAATTTTAAAAGCTGACTTACCTCAACATTGCAAGGAGCCACCTTTCGTGTAGAATTTCGATAGTCCAGTGGTGAGTGTTGTGGACGTTACGTATACCATTTCGACTGAAACATGCTTCATCTGTAACAAGTATTTGCGCTGTAAATTGAGGATTTCTTGCATGTTCCTGAAACAACCATTCGCAAAAATCTCGACGTATAGTGGATATCCTCAGGAGTAAGCGTTTGAACAAGTTGAATATGAAATGGGTACAACTAAGTTTCTCGTAATGTCCGTCACACAACAGGATGCGAAATATAGGTATTTACTTGCTGTGCGATATTTCTGGTGCGGAGGCACGTCGTTTAGGATATCTTGCACGGAACACTTCATAAGCTCTGTGTGTATTTTCGTTTGCTTTGCCATAAATTTTGAGCTTATCATAATATTCGCGATTGCTGAATAAATGCGCCATTTTCAAAAGAAAACTTAAATGTAATCTCGAAAAACAGCGCAGCAATCACTACAACAATGTATTACAAACTGAGTTTCGCACACAGTCCGGCTTCATAAGTAATCTACAAACTCGTAAAGTGTTACAGAATTTGTTGTAAGTACTCGCCGCTATAAAATACATGTATTTCAGCAGTTCCAAAACAGTTTTAAACACATTTTTAATTAGCTTTTTTCTCTATGACCTTAAACTTCCGATACAAGTTTGTGATCTCAGTTAACTCAGTTTTTGCTCCTTTTTCACCCCTTTAAATTTTTGACATAAGTTCATTAACATCCTGTATAGTTTTTTAATGAAGGTTTTATATTACCTGTTTTTGTGGCAGTTGCGGTTATAGGTATCATTTTAAGAACAAAATATTACTCTTGTTTACTTTTTGTTACACCTTGTATATACGTATGAGAAACAGGAAATTACTGAAAAAATATGAATGTTAGTATTTAAAATCATTTAACTTTACACTTTCGATATATTTCTTTCATAACAACAATTTTTCATAATACAAGAATGCAGTTCCCATAAATCAAAATAATAATTATTCAATGTCCTCTAATATACCGCACGAATTAAAGAATGAAAAAGCTTATGTCATAATCATGCGACAAGGGGTACAGCACTAACAATTTAAATAATAATAACAGTAAATACGGTGAATGACAACCACCGCTCGAACGATACATAATCCTCACTGTTGATATAGGAAACCATGTGATCGTCCAACAATAATATAAGGGTGTGACAATTTTTATAATTCGCAGGGGTGTAGCAAATCGTTTCTATGTAATATTCAATTAAAATATTAATTCAGGCATCATGTTCTATACATCATTTGTTCTGTTATAAAATGGAAGGAGAAAAATATAAAATAATATGAGCAATAATATTTAATCACCATATATTTTTTCTATTATTTTTTTCCGAAAATTATAGTTTTTAATTAATCACTTACAAAAATAAATAGGTGTAAAAACTAATAACAATAAAAAATATGGATGTATCTAATTAAAAAAAAAAGATTTATGAAATGGGGCAATTTTGTAGAAAATTATATAGTTAGATAATAATTCATATTAATCTAAATTATTAACACTTTTTCAATATTGCATTTATTCTAAAAGTGTGTATACAGAGATCATTCAATTTTTGATCTATTTATTTGTCACTTTTATTATATACCAACTGGATTTTTTTTCTTCTACAGTGTGTTCACGGATAATAACCCGGAGGGGGGATACTTTATTTTTGATTATTTCGAGTCATTATCGACACAAAAATTGTCTATAGAAACATAAATTGAAAAATAATAAATTGTGGAACAGTTAAATACGAATTGTTTGAATTTGAACTAGAAGTCCAATTTATTATGAAATTACAATTTTTTAATAGCAAACAACTTGCCACTTTACTCTTTCTCATATATCCTTACATAGGTATATCAGAATCGGATTCTTTCGGAATAAGATCGAAATCTCAGCGGACACGTTTCCCAAAAGAAAAAAAGAAAAAAAAATCAAAAATGAATGAATAGTTTTCCCATTAAAGTGTGGTAATGATTGTTGAAATTCAGCAAATTTATTGCCACAATCGATTCATTTGCATCTTCTCCAAAACCGAGAGTTGCTTCTATAAAATATTTGCAACAAATGGAGCGAACTACTATATCTGCATTTGGAGACTATTTTTCTTTAAATTACCTACATTCTTATCCTTAGATTCTAACCTACAATTATAAGAACACCTACAGCCTTTTTCTTTTGTTGAAAATCGCATACACAAGCTGCTGCTGGTTTTATTACAAAAACCTGAACCTAAGCATATCCTCCTCGTTACTTAAGCAATTTTTTTATAATTTTTCAAAAGGAACAAAAAGTAGGTCTCACGGGAATAACCCATACAGTTCCAGTAAACAATGCGGGCCTTCCCGTTTCCGCAAACCTCAAGTACACGTTGATCTGTCGAGTGGCTCAAAAGTAACACTTCATCTCCGTGTGTGGTGAACATCCAAACATTGCAAATACGCTCTTGATACATCATCCATTAAGTACCTATTATTACGGACGTCGGGAGTGCCATGTGAAGGTGTATACAATACCCACAGCTTCCTTCTGGTAAAGGTAACCTACGTAGTAGAATATATTCATAAAGAAAGAGAATATTTGAAAGATATTGATACAAATATATCGAAGTTTGAAGTAACTTTGTCTAAACGAGTTGTATTTTCCAAATAAGTATATGAAATTAACATTTTCTGCCATTTATAAATAAAATATTTATCACTTTACAGTTTTAATGTGTAACTTTTGTAAGGCTTCTAAAAACACTGAAAATCTTTTTTTGGTAATGGCAGGAAGTTGATGGTATGGATTAATAGAAACTATTAAAGATATTTCAAATTTATCATAACTTCATGGTTAATTTAATTTTCATAATGTAAAGTTATTATTCTGCATTTTTAATGAAACCGCTGGCAAATTTTTCGAAAATATTTTTTGAGAGGAATTCGACTGGAATTAATAAAGATGGTTAGGACAGTAGTGAAGATGATTACTGTATTGAAAATTACAACGAAAAAGAGAGAAAAGTTGAATAAAAATTTTAGAGACATGTCAAATTTGCCATTTCCTTTTCAAACTATTTAATAGTGCTAGAACGCGGAAAAAATATATAACAAAAATTTACACAATTGTAGCACCGTTGACTATAATTTATATACAAAATACTGTTAACTAAATTTTAGTCACAAGTTGTCATTTAAAGTGTTGTATTTAACTTACAACAACACAATTTTCTTAAATATAAGTTGCGAATTCATTTGGACAATAATAAAATTTACTACAACAAAAGTTATCCGTTTTTTTTTGTGGAATTATACAAATATGCTGTTTATATGTAATTTGAGATAGTTTCTTACAGAAAATAAAAGACCACAATAATATACCTAATCATATTTATAAGGCCTTTTTTCGTGCATTATTAATGTCAAATTAGGTATTTTTAAAATTAGAATTTATTACAAACTAGTTCAAATTTATAGTTATCCTGCAATTTTATTTTTTATTATTTATTTTTTAGAATGTTAAAACATGTGTCCAAATTTTACTTTAAGTTTGTTCTGTTGAATACCTATACCTATGTATTTATTACATAGGTACATTCCTATACGACTGCGAAATATCTTCCAAAAAATGTGTTTAATGACATTATCTATAGTCATCACTTTTCACTCTCTCTCTCTTTCTCTCGCTATCTCAAAAGACAATATCAGAGCTACTACAATTCTAAAGTTTAATGTTTTAAGGATCATTGAAAATGTAGTCGTCAAATTTGGTAGAATTAGCTTCCTTATAAAGTTATTTATTTTCAGAATTTGAATAAAAAGATCCAGTGGAATCTGAATTAGTGGGAAGGCGACACGAGAAGCATCTTCTCTTGACGTTACTTTCTTTGTGCTCATTTTTTTTTGTAAAATTCCTCATTAGTTTAAGATTTTAGATTTTTTATTTTCTAGAGATAAGATTGATTTTCCTCATTTCATAATAAGTACGAATGTAAAACTTTTACTCATATAAACTTGGTTTGTGGCAACAACGTTGTTTCTTTATAGCTTCTACACTTTTAACAGCAGACGAAAATAGACAACACTTATAAAAGTTTTGGTTGCAAGTTGTCTATTTCTATTTTCATACGAAATCCATCACATGCCTTTTAATTTCAACCCCACTGGTTAGTTTTTGTTCAAATAAGTAATAATAAAAAATATTTAGGGTCCTAAATATTTATTATCCTAATAATATTTATAGTCCTAATATTTATTAGTGTATGTCAGTTATAGAAATAAATAAATAAATATCTACTTAGGTGTGTGAATAATGTTTCCTTATTTTTCTCATTTTTTCTAGGATGGGCGCTGCGCATTCCGACAAAACACCATTAGCGTTTTTGTTTACTATGTTGAAAAGGCTCAACCTAGCAAGTTTGTAGACTCGTGTATGTATTTGGATTTAAATATTTTTATTTGAATAAGAATAATAATTTTTTAAGTCTTAACGTCTCAGTACGATTGCAGGTGAATGACAGAGAAATTAGCAATTCAAATACGAACATTCTATTTTTTCCTTAGACAACCTGTAGATTTACCATATCATTGTAAACTGTAAGTAAAAAAGTAAGGTTTATTAGTTGACTATAAAAGTATAAAGTATAAAAGTACCCCTATCCCTCTACTAAGCATATTTCTAGATGCGTAACTGAAAGCTTTAGCTTCATGAGAAATAAGCAAACAAATTTAACTTTCTGTAGATATATTTTAAAAATTATTTAATTTGTTGACATAAATTACAATAAATTTGTTGAAACATAAGTATAATACTATTCTTAGTAGCTTCCAAGGCTTTGCTAATGCTATAGCTTATTTTTTATAGAAATTCTTCTACCCTATACGTGACCCAGTATCGCTCGACCATTATATTTCACTGTAGAAAAAAGAACTTTAATTTTATTGATGAAAATTGAATTACCTAATTGTCCCATATTTGTACTAAACAGTCATTTTTGTATTCGAGTTGATTTACTTACGCAGTGACTTAGTTAAGTTTCTACAACAATTAATCATCAGATATTTTATTAGAGAAGTTAATCCAAAGTGACATGAAGAACCGAGAGAATTTTCTATGATTTGTTCTCGATAGATTAAAATTATTTCGTTTCTATCAATGTGGAACATTTTGTTACCAGTCACTAGATCTAACAGACCTTTACATATTTTTCTAAGTGATTATTATCTGCACCCTCTCATTGGAATAATAATAAGTTGCAAGTGATACTTAGCAATAGAGCGAATAAAAAGTTTCGTCGTAAACAAACATAAATATTTACTTTTGCAGAGTATTTGTAACAATAATTAAAGAGTTATAACCTGTATAAGATTCTGTGTTATTTAATTTTTATCTTTCCAATCATACCACTTTTTAGATGTTCTAATTGACGACATCATCTCCTCACACGAAATAAAATATAATAATATAATAAAAATCTATTTCATTTGTAGACAGTATAAATAAATATATTAATAAAATGACACTAGCACCTTCCAGGGTTTTGAGAGCACCATCTCGGCCAAATAGCCTCAGATTTTATTCCTCTGCTCTCCAGTCTTTGCCTGTGAACATCGAGCCTCTGATAGACATCATCTCTGTTAAAATTAATGGGATCACTCCATAATCTCTCAGCCATCGCAGCTGCCCTCGGCCATATCCTAGTTTCTAACGAGTCAACTTCAACCATTTCAGACCACAAACAAGCTTCACCTCCCAGAACTTGATTCTTGTACTCAGAAAATTCAGCCGCCCACGGTTGATACTTGTAAAATGTATGCCAAGTAGCATAGGGATCACACACCCCACTGTCACCAGCAGTCTTCCAAGACCCATAGCCGCAATCCAAGTACCAGCGTCCTACTGTAGAAAATATTACTTTATTGCCATTTATCAAAATTGGAAGAATTGCCCCATACCAATACTGAACTACAACGTTCTCTTTGTACTCTAGTTGTTGTACGTACTTGCTCGTTAAATCGCTGGACCAAAGAATTATATGCTCAGGTACTCGATATTTGTTGGCTGATATTAATGTGTCAAACATTTTGTTGGTAAAGTTAGTCCAAAGTGACATTGTGCTTAATGAATCATTTACGAATTGTTTCCAGCAGGTTAAATTTACCTCGTCTCCGCCAATGTGGAACATCTCAGTATCCGTTCCTAGGTCTAACAGATCTTCATAAATTTCTTCAAGTACTTGCAGTGACTCATTGTTCTGTGGATTTAGATGCCCATTAAAGAGAGCATCTTCTCCGCATATAACCAAACCGTCTTTGACTTTATTCAGGTTTTCGTTTACGTGACTGGGTGCATCTACTTCTAAAATTGTTCTGATTCCTCTTATTCGAGCATACTCTACCAAATCTGAAAATGAATAATTGTATCAAAAAATGGGTGATTTCTTTTCTTGGATACTAGGTTCCAATGTGATAACCAGTAAAAAATTTCAGTTTCAAGATTTTTGCTTAAAATTCATTTTACACAAGTCATTTAACTAAAAAACTCTGAAACAATATAATACTATTTAATGTTTTAAATAATATCATCATTGTTAATATAAAACAACGTAACAATATTTAAGAGCCCCCTCAAAAAATCAGCTGAAAAAAAATTTAGAGGTCGCTCAAGATTTTTCAAAATTTCCAAAATCGTCAAAAATTGAACTTTTTTCTCGTTATTTTATCATTTTCTAGGTTGAAAAAAATTTCGATTCTGAAAATTTCAAATCGATATTTTAATTTCTACAGGTCACTCATAATTATTTTAACTTTAAATAAATATCAACGAACTAATAATTTTTTTTATTGAAACCATCATTGAACATTTTTTCAATTTACATTTCATTTTTGTTGGCATTTTAACATGGAATGTATATGAGACTAATATTAATTTTGATAACACGCTGGCACATGTGGATACACTGATCTCAAGATGAGAACAAAAACGCTATTTAATCAGATTGTACGAATGATGGAGAAATTTTGCAGAAATAAAATAGAAGAGCTATCTAAGAGATTTCTAGGAATTAAACAATTAAAAATAAAGAAATCACAAATTTAAAATGATGTGTCAATCAAGAAAACTTTGCATTTAACAGTTTTCATTGTAAATTACAAAATTCTATACACATATTTTATACAAACATCCCGTTGTTGAGAAATTAAACAAAAATAAATAACTTTTATCTATGATTCACTGCTAATGAGTAATGAACTTTGTCGTGGATTTTGGTCTTTTAACTGTGAACGGTAATAGTTGTAACCACTTAGCCTCCTTTTACTCCAACGCCATTGGTTTTTTTATTACATCTATATTTGAAGTATACACGAGGTGTGTAAATTTAGTAATAAGAATTTTTATTCGAATAGAATTACAATTAAGTCCCCAACAAAATAAATCCTCAAATACTGGATTAATCTACATCTGGTCATCAGTTACAGCCATTTGAATATTCTCAAGTGTCCGCTCCTTGAGACGATTTCTTAAACTCGGGAAGAGAAAAAAGTCACAAGGACTCAAGTCCGGAGAGTAACGAGGCTGAGGGGCCACGGGAATATTTTTACTGGCCAAAAACCAGTTTATTGAAATTGCTATGTATGGCGCATTGTTGTGATACAGGATCCAATTGTTCTTGATGTTTTGTTTCATACGCATGAGCCTTTTTCGGAGTCTTTCAAGAACCTCTCGGTACAAATGTTGATTGACACTGTCTGGCCTTGAGGCACAAATTCTTTGTGAACGATTCCCTGGCAATCAAAGAAGCAAATCAGCATGCTTTTGATCTTCCTGATTCCTGCTTTTTCGTGCTTCAGAGGCTGAAGTTTAGCATTCCATGCTCGGGCGTTTCATTTCCGGGTCGTACTCAAACGCCCAACTCTCATCACCAGCAATGACACGTTCCAAAAAATTTTGATCATTTTCGTTCGATTCCAAAAAGTCAAAGGATCTTTCTCTCCTGATGTTCTTTTGTTCCTGCGAAAGATTATTTGGACCCATTCCAATTCCAGTCAAAACCTGATGGACGGTGGTGTGACTCAAATTCAATTGTTCCTCGATCATTTTTACAGTCAACCGATGGACGGTCTGAACGTACAAGATCCCTGATTCTGTTAACATTTTCATCGGTCCTTACAGTTGAAGGCCTTCGGCTGCGTGGTTCATCTTCCATCGATTGCCCTCTTGACAAAATAATGTCTCCGTAGGCCTGCTGACGTTTTGCAAAAGTTTCTGTTGCACTATGCTCAACTGTGAAGCAAAATTTGATAGCATGCCGTTGCTGAAAATTAATGTGACTCATTTTTAGGACGCATCTTGAAAGCCGGTTTCACTAGAAAAATGACTACGGACAGCCAAATGACTGGACCCGTACGGAACACGTATCACATGTTCACCTGCCGTCCCTCCAAGTCCCACGATTCCAGTGTTGCCATATCGAACGCAACGTTGTCAGTCTCATTACTAAATTTACATACCTCGTTTCTTCCATGGTATATGAGGAATCCAAAATTAAGTTAAAAATGTTCTTCACATTCAATGTGTGGACTGTAAATTCTTTCGTTTTAAAAGAGATGGTTATTCCATATCACTGTACTGTTTATTTTGACGAAAGGAATAAGCCTTGAAGTTTTATGACAACACCGTACACCTATGTGGTCATAATGTAATTGCGCCCATAAAGCATCTGTGTCCGTAAAATAATGTCATCTTAAAAGTAACAATACTTAAACCTAAGATACTGATTTATCGAAGCGAAGCCAAATCGTTAAGCATCTTTTTTTGTTATTAAAACATAATAAGAAATAATCATTTTAACAAACTTATTTACTCTCTGTGCCTATCTAATTTAACTTTTGATTGCTTGTGTCACAGAAGAAACGATAATATGTGTGAAAACTAAACAAGACATCAATTTTAGATCCCAGTTTATTTTAGCAGATCTAAACAAGTCCTAATGAATACACAATTTTTTTAATCACGGTTTTTATTACTTCCGCCAACTGTATTAGGTTTACTATTATAATATTGAGTAAATACAAATTTTAAAGTCTAGAAGACGAATTAATGTTCATGGGTACGTTAAATGTTACTTTGACGCCTAAGAAGTTTAACAAATATTTTCTTAGGCCCCAAAGTAGTGTTTAAAACATATGTTAATTGCATAAGAATTACTTTGCATATAATATGCAGCTTAAAATTATATATGTTATTATAAGTTATGATGTTGCAAGGAGCCTCTGGTATAATAAAATGAATGAAACAAGGTTACTGTTCCAAACAAAATTACTGGTCACGTAACTTGTAATCATTTATGACTTCTCTGTATATGATTATCAATTTTTTTTCAAAACTAAGCTTGTTGAATTTTGCTCAAAAGCCATTCATGTATACCTACTATAGATTTAATCGTATTTTCTGTGAATATATTTTGTTTAGTATACAAACCTTTTATGTCTTCACTTCTGTATACCATCTCTGGACTATATGCTCCATATTTTGCAAACAACTCATTTCTAGGCAACACAACAGGAAAACTAGAGGCATCTGTTAAGTGAAGATGGAACACATTCAACTTAGTTGCAGCCATGCCATTTAAAACTTTCTTTAGCTGATCTAATCCAAAGTAGTTTCTTGCAGTGTCTACCATGAGACCCCTGTACGGAAATTTCGGTGTGTCGGTGATCTTTACGTCATGGATTATATTCAGCTTCTCTTTATTTACATCCAACCAAATTAACTGACTTAAAGTCTCTAGTCCATGTCGAGCACCAAAATATGAAGAGGCCAAAATCTTAACTTCAATATTGTCTTCTAGTTTTGTAACTATTAGACGATAACTTTCATCAGTGGAAATTTTTAACTTATTTTCGTCTTTGCTGACGTTTATATAGGTATTAAATTTTAAAGTGTCTCCGTAATCCTCCAAATAACCATCAGTTATTGGTAAGTTTTCCATGAATATGTTCGTAGCTTGTTTCAAGTCGTCTTTGATTTGATCTGGACAATTAAGTTTGATTACTATTCGATTTTTGGTGAAAGATGAAAAACTTTTATTAGTCACTTTTGTGGAGGTCGGTATCGGCCAGAGCGGTAATTTTCCACATAACATATTACATGTTTGAAGGGTAGTTCTCTCTGCGGAGGTATTTTCGTCGAATTCTTTTCGTACGCATACATCTTCGCAGATGTATGTCCATGAGGGATCTGAAAAAATATGTAATTTCTAACATACATATTTGAATAAAAAAAAATTTGAAAATAAAAAAATAAACAGTTTTAATAGTTGATTGCCTCAGTCAGTTTAAGCGTTTGAAATAGGAAATTTTTTGTCCATAGTTATAATAACAAATTCAAGAAGAATGAAATTCAGGGAAGAGATACCCAAACTAATTTATTAATTAATACCTAACACATCTAACTAAGGGAAAATCATATCGCGTGGGTCAAAAATGGTATATTCTCTAACAGAAAATGAAAATGCATTTTTTTTTTCATGATCCATGAGTCATGTCCACGAATCGCAATAGCGTAGGACATGATCAACTGGATATTCTTGATATTTTGCTATAGTCCAGTCATTATAGACATGAAACAGCCTGTTTCGGAAAAAAATACTATTAGAAGTTTTTCTGCGGAATATTGTTCGGAAACGTGTTATAAACAAAATATCAAAAAATCTACTCCAGGCAAAAATCCTGAATTACAAGTGTATGCGATGAAAATTGCATTAGTTATGAGCAATTGAAAAAAACGGCTATTTTCGATCATTTTTGAGCTCTTGGGCATAAACGAATTATCGGAATTTAATCGGACTTGTCTTAATTTACAGATTTATTTAATACCTATCTTTTTTGTATAAACCTTTTTTCTCTAAGAATAATAATTTTTTTACGCCAGTCAAAAAACCACTTTTCCATAACTTTGACCATTGTTTTAACAAAGTTTCCCAACTAGTCTCGAGTTGATTTTTTTAAATTTTGTTTATAATACATTTCTGAACAATATTCCGCAAAAAAACTTCTAATAGTATTTTTTCCCGAAAAAAGCTATAATGACTGGCCTACTAATCATGTAGGTAGGTACTTAAACTTCGTGTTCAATTTAATTTAAAATGAACTATTGTAGAGCACATTAGAGGGCACGGCGATTTTACTTTTGTGGGTTTTTGGCATTATCATTATAATATTTCGTTATTTCTAACAAGTTTATTAAATTCCTCGTTAAATTATGATCTACAAAGTACATTAATTGTTTGTTTATTTTAATTTGTCGTGAAAATGAACGTGTAACTGAATCCTCTAGTATCAAAACCCCTTAAGGACGGGATTTTGTACAAAAAATATCGCCCAGCGTGAGTCACGAAACGGGACCCCGGCAGGTGCTGTTCTAGCGGCCAACGCTTCAAGTCTAATAATTCCGCTGCACCGGATATTCGTCCGATTTTTCAGGAACGGCTCCAATTTGTGTACATACAATCTTATAAGGAAAGAGAGTAAATATTTTATTAATCAGTAATAGATTATCGAGGACAATAATATTTTTTTATTGAGTAGGCAATAATTTTTAGTTAATAAGCTTAAACAATCTTATAATTACTATTCCTTCATTATAAAAACAGAAATACGGTTTTTAAAATTACATGTAGTTTCTTCTTCAAAAGTGACCTTAAAACACGTATAACATGGAATAGTCAACAGTCTAATGTTTATATTTTCACATTAACAATCCGATAATGTAAATTAACTGCTATTTTCAGTAAAAAAATATATACCTAACCTGAAATATTTTTTTACTTTGGCGAGTCGTATTAACTTAAAAACACTGCTTAATTACTAAAATATATAGAATCTTGCTA